>NW_028227675.1:0-50084 GCF_978045245.1 Mus caroli | reverse complement strand
AATATGGCGAGAAAACCTGAAAAACATGGAAAACTAAGTATTAACACTGTAGGACCCAGGATATGGAGAGAAACACTGAAAATTATGGAAAATCAAAAATTCACACTGTAGGACCCAGAATATGACAAGAAAATCTGAAAAAATTGGAACATGAAAAAATCACACTGAAGGACCCAGAATATGATGAAAAAAAACTTAAAAACGTCTAAAATTAAAAATTCACATTGTAGGACCCAGAATATGGCCAGAAACAATGGAAAATGTGGAGAATTTAAATTTCACACTGTACTACACAGAATATGGCGAGAAACCCTGAAAAAAGTAGAAATTAAAAAACTCACACAGAGGACGGGAAAACCTGAAAAAGGTGGAAAATGAGAAAGTTACACTGTAGGACCCAGAATTACGAAAAAACTTCAAAAACGTGGAAATGAGGAAATCACACTGCAGGACCCAAAACATGGCAAGAAACCCTGAAAAACGTGAAAATTAAAAATTCACACTTTCGGACACAGAATATGGCGAGAAACCATGAAAAAAGTGGAAAATTAAAAATTCACACTGTATTACCCACAATATGGCGAGAAATACTGAAAAACGTGGAAAATTAAAAATTCACACTGAAGGACCTTGAATATGGAAAGAAAATCTAAAAAACATGGAAATGAAAAAATCACACTGTAGACCCCAGAATATGGCGAGAAAACCTGAAAAAAATGAAAAATGAGAATAATCACACTTTAGGACCCAGAATTGTGAAAAAACTTGAAAAACGTCGTAAATGAGAAAACCACAATGTAGGACCCAGAATATGGTGTGAAAAGCTGAAAAACATGGAAAATTAAAAATACACTCTATAGAACCCAGAATATGGTGAGAAACCCTGAAAAAAGTAGAAAATTAAAAACTCACACTGAAGGACCCAGAGTATTGCGAGAAAACCTGAAAAAGGTGGAAAATGCGAATAATCACACTGGAGGACCCAGAATTGCAAAAAACATGAAAAACGTCGAAAATGAGAAAATCACACTGTAGGAACCAGAATATGGTGAGAAAAGCTGAAAAACGTGGAAAATTAAAAATACACTCTATAGGACCCAGAATATGGTGAGAATCCCTGAAAAAAGTAGAAAATTAAAAACTCACACTGAAGGACCCAGAATATTGCGAGAAAACCTGAAAAAGGTGGAAAATGAGAATAATCACACTGGAGGACCCAGAATTGCAAAAAACATGAAAAACGTCGAAAATGAGAAAATCACACGTTAGGACCCAGAATATGCCAAGATACCCAAAAAACGTGAAAATTAAAAATTCACACTGTCGGACCCAGAATATGGGAAGAAACCATGAAAAAAGTGGAAAATTAAAAATTCACACTGTATTACCCAGAATATGGCAAGAAATACTGAAAAACGTGGAAAATTAAAAATTCACACTGAAGGACCTGCAATATGGCAAGAAAACCTGAAAAACGTGGAAATCAGAAAATCACACTGTAGAACCCTGAATATGATGAAAAAACCTGAAAAACGTGGAAAATTAAAAATTCACACTGAAGGACCCGGAATATGGCGAGAAAACCTATAAAACAAGGAAAATTAAAAACACACACTGAAGGACCCAGAATATGGTGAGAAAACCTGAAAAACAAGGAAAATTAAAACTCACACTGAAGGACCCAAAATATGGCGAGAAAACCTGACAAAAGTAGAAAATTAAAACTCACACTAAAGTGCCCCGAATACAGCGAGAAAAACTGAAAAAGTTAGAAAATGAGAAAATCACACTGTAGGACCCAAAATTACGAAAAAACTTGGAAAACGTGGAAAGTGAGAAAATCACACTTCAGGACCAAGAATATGCCGAGAAACCCTGAAAAATGTGGAAAATTAAACATTCACACTGTCGTAACCAGAATATGGGAAGAAACCATGAAAAAAGTGGAAAATTAAAAATTCACACTGTATTACCCAGAATATGGCGAGAAATACTGAAAAACTCAGAAAAATAAAAATTCACACTGAAGGACCTGCAATATGGCAAGAAAACCTGAAAAACGTGGAAATGAGAAAATCACACTGGAAGACCCAGAATATGAAGAAAAAACCTGAAAACGTTGAAAATTAAAAATTCACACAGAAGGACGCAAATATGGTGAGAAAACCTGAAAAATGAGGAAAATTAAAAACTCACACTGATGGACCCAGAATATGGCGAGAAACTCTGAAAAAAGTAGAAAATTAAAAAGTCAGAGAGAGGTCCAGGAAAAAAAATGGCCAGAAAACTTGAAAAATGTGTAAAATGAGAATAATCACACTGTAGCACGCAGAAGTGCTAAAAAACATGAAAAATTTGGAAAATGAGAAAAATCACACTGGAGTTCCCAGAAATACGAAAAAACTTAAAAAACGTGGAAATGAAAAAATCACATTGCAGGACTCAGAATATGCCTAGAAACCCTGAAAAAAGTGAAAATTAAAAATTCACACTGTTGGACCCAAAATATGCCAAGAAAATCTGAAAAAGTTGGAAAATGATAAAATCACACTGTAGGACCCAGAATATGAGGAAAAAAACTTAAAAACGTTTAAAATTAAAAATTCACACTGCAGGACCCAGAATATGGCAAGAAACCCTGAAAATGTAAAAATTAAAATCTCACACTGAAGGACCCCTAATATGGCGAGAAAACCTGGAAAAGGTGGAAAATGAGAAAATCACATTGTAGGACCCAGAATAACGAAAAAACTTGAAAAACGAGGAAAATGAGAAAATCACACTGCAGGACTCAGAATAAGCATAGAAACCCTGAAAAATCGTGAAAATTAAAAATTCACACTGTAGGACCCAGAATATGCCCAGAAAACCTGAAAAAGTTGTAAAATGAGAATAATTACACTGTAGGACCCAGAATTGCGAAAAAAATTGAAAAACGTCGTAAATGAGAAAATCACACTGTAGGACCCAGAATATGGCGAAGAACCCTGAAAAACTAGGAAAATTAAAAATACATTCTGTAGGACCCAGATTATGGCGAAAAACCCTGAAAAAAGTAGAAAATTAAAAAATCACACTGAAGGACCCCGAATTTGGCGAGAAAACCTGAAAAAGGTGGAAAATGAGTATAAAAACACTGGAGTACCCAGAATTGCATAAAAAAAAAAAAAAAAAAAACATGAAAAACGTCGAAAATGAGAAAATCACACTGTAGGACCCAGAATATGCCGAGAAACAATGAAAAACGTGAAAATTAAAAATTCACACTGTCGGACCCAGAATACGGCAAGAAACCATAAAAAATGTGGAAAATTAAAAATTCACACTGTATTACCCAGAATATGGGGAGAAATACTGAAAAACGTGGAAATTTAAAAATTCACACTGAAGGACCTGCAATATGGCAAGAAAACCTGAAAAACGTGGAAATGAGAAAATCACACTGGAAGACCCAGAATATGAAGAAAAAACCTGAAAACGTTGAAAATTAAAAATTCACACAGAAGGACGCAAATATGGTGAGAAAACCTGAAAAATGAGGAAAATTAAAAACTCACACTGATGGACCCAGAATATGGCGAGAAACTCTGAAAAAAGTAGAAAATTAAAAAGTCAGAGAGAGGTCCAGGAAAATGGCTAGAAAACCTGAAAAATGTGGAAAATGAGAATAATCACACTGTAGCACGCAGAAGTGCTAAAAAACATGAAAAATTTGGAAAATGAGAAAATCACACTGGAGTTCCCAGAAATACGAAAAAACTTAAAAAACGTGGAAATGAAAAAAATCACACTGCAGGACTCAGAATATGCCTAGAAACCCTGAAAAACGTGAAAATTAAAAATTCACACTGTTGGACCCAAAATATGCCAAGAAAATCTGAAAAAGTTGGAAAATGATAAAATCACACTGTAGGACCCAGAATATGAGGAAAAAAACTTAAAAACGTTTAAAATTAAAAATTCACACTGCAGGACCCAGAATATGGCAAGAAACCCTGAAAATGTAAAAATTAAAATCTCACACTGAAGGACCCCTAATATGGCGAGAAAACCTGGAAAAGGTGGAAAATGAGTATAAAAACACTGGAGTACCCAGAATTGCATAAAAAAAAAAAAAAAACATGAAAAACGTCGAAAATGAGAAAATCACACTGTAGGACCCAGAATATGCCGAGAAACAATGAAAAACGTGAAAATTAAAAATTCACACTGTCGGACCCAGAATACGGCAAGAAACCATAAAAAATGTGGAAAATTAAAAATTCACACTGTATTACCCAGAATATGGGGAGAAATACTGAAAAACGTGGAAATTTAAAAATTCACAGTGAAGGACCTGGAATATGGCAAGAAAACCTGAAAAACGTGGAAATTAGAAAATCACACTGTAGGAACTTGAATATGACGAATAAACCTGAAAAACGTGGGAAATTAAAAATTCACACTGAAGGACCCGGAATATGGCGAGAAAACCTGAAAAAAAAGGAAAATTAAAAACTCACACTGAAGGATCCAGAATATGACAAGAAACCTGAAAAACAAGGAAAATTAAATAATCACACTGAAGGACCCAGAATATGGCGAGAAAACCTGGAAAAGGAGGAAAATTAAAAACACACACTGAAGAACCCAGAATATGGCAAGAAAACCTGAAAAAAGTCAAAAATTAAAAACTCACACTGAAGGACCCCAAATATGGCGAGAAAACCTGAAAAAGGTGGAAAATGTGAAAATCACACTGTATGACCCCGAATTACGAAAAAACTTGACAAACGAGGAAAATGAGAAAACCACACTGTAGGACCCAGATTATGCCAAGAAAACATGAAAAACATGAAAATTAAAAATTCACACTGAAGGACCCAGAATATGGCGAGAAAACCTGAATAAAAGGAGAAAATGAAAAATGCACAGTGAAGGAACCCAAATGTGGCAAGAAAACCTAAAAAAGGTGGAAAATGAGAAAATCACACTGTAGGAACCAGAATTACAAAAACACTGGAAAAACGTGGAAAATGAGAAAATCACACTGCAGGACCGAGAATATGCCTAGAATCCCTGAAAAACGTGAAAATTAAAAATTCACACTGTCGGACCCAGAATATGTCCAGAAACCTTGAAAAAAGTGGAAAATTAAAAATTCACACTGTATTACCCAGAATATGGCGAGAAATACTGAAAAACGAAGAAAATTAAAAATTTACACTGAAGGACCTGCAATATGGCATGAAAACCTGAAAAACGTGGAAATAAGAAAATCACACTGTAGGACCAAGAATATGACGAAAAAAACCTGATAAAACTGGAATTAAAAATTCACACTGAAGGACCCGGAATATGGCGAGAAAACCTGGAAAAGGAGGAAAATTAAAAACACACACTGAAGAACCCAGAATATGGCAAGAAATCCTGAAAAACATGGAAAATTAAAAATACACGCTGTAGGACCCAGAACATGGCGAGAAACTGTGAAAAAAGTAGAAAATTAAAAACTCAGAGAGAGGTCCCGGAAAATGGCCAGAAAACCTGAAAAATGTGGAAAATGAGCATAATCAGACTGTAGCACCCAGAATTGCTAAAAAACGTGAAAAGGTTGGAAAATGAGAAAAATCACACTCTACTTCCCAGAATTATGAAAAAACTTCAAAAATGTTGAAATGAAAATATAACACTGCAGGACCCAGAATATGCAGAGAATCCCTGAAAAACGTGAAAATTAAAAATTCACACTGTTGGACCCAGAATATGCCGAGAAAACCTGAAAAAGTTGGAAAATGACAAAATCCCAATGTAGGACCCAGAATATGCCGAGAAACCCTGAAAAACGTGGAAAATTAAAAATACACTCTGGAGGACCCAGAATATGGCGATAAACCCTGAAAAAGTAGAAAAGTACAAACTCACACTGAAGAACCCCAAATACGGAGAGAAAACCTGAAAAAGGTGGAAAATAAGAAAATCACACTGTAGGACCCAGAATTGCGAAAAAAATTGAAAAAGGTCGAAATTGAGAAAATCCCACGGCAGAACCCAGAATATGCAGAGAAACCCTGAAAAACTTGAAAATTAAAAATTCATACTGTCGGACCCAGATTATCTCGAGAAACCATTAAAAAGTGGACAATTAAAAATTCACACTGTATTACCCAGAATATGGCGAGAAATAGTGAAAAACGTGGAAAATTAAAAATTCACACTGAGGGACCTGGAATATGGCAAGAAACCCTGAAAAACGTGGAAATGAGAAAATCACACTGTAGGAGCCAGAATATGACGAAAAAACCTGAAAAACGTGGAAAATTAAAAATTCACACTGAAGGACCCGGAATTTGGCGAGAAATCCTGAAAAACGAGGAAAATTAAAAACTCACATTGAAGGAAACAGAATTGCGAAAAAATTTGAAAAACGTCGAAAATGAGAAAATTACACTTTAGTACCCCGAATATGGGGAGAAACCATTTAAAAAGTAGAAAAATAAAAACTCACACTGTAAGACCCAGAATATGACGAAAAAAACCTGAAAAACGTGGAAAATTAAAAATTCACACTGAAGGACCTGGAATATGGCAAGAAAACCTGAAAAACGTGGAAATGAGAATATCACACAGTAGGACTCAGAATTAACAAAAAACTTGAAAAACGTGGAAAATTAAAAATTCACACTGAAGGACCTGAAATATGTCAAGAAAACCTGAAAAACGTGGAAATGAGAAAATCACACAGTAGGACTCAGAATTACCAAAAAACTTGAAAAACATGGAAAACGAGAAAATCATACTATATGACCCAGAATATGCCAAGAAACCCTGAAAAAGGAAGAAAAATAAAAATTCACACTGAATGACCCGGAATTTGGTGAGAAAACCTGAAAAACATGGAAAATTAAAAACTCACAGTGAAGGAACCAGAATATGGCGAGAAACCCTGAAAAAAGTAGAAAATAAAAAATCTCACATTGAAGGACTCCGTATATGGCAAGAAAACGTGAAAAAGGTGGAAAATGAGAAAATCACACTGTAGGACACAGAAATGCCAAAAAACTTAAAAAAATGGAAAATGAGAATAATCACACTGTAGGACCCAGAATTGCGAAAAAACTTGAAAAACGTCGAAATTGAGAAAATTATACTGCAGGACCCAGAATATGCCGAGAAACCCTGAAAAACTTGAAAATTAAAAATTCATACTGTCGTACCCAGATTATCTCGAGAAACCATTAAAAAGTGGACAATTAAAAATTCACACTGTATTACCCAGAATATGGCGAGAAATACTGAAAAACTTGGAAAATTAAAAAAGCACACTGAAGGACCCCGAATATGGCGAGAAAACCTGAAAAAGGTGGAAAATTAGAAAATCACACTGTAGGACACAGAATTGAGAAAAAACTTGAAAAATATGGAAAATGAGAAAATCACACTGCAGGACCCAGAATATGCCAAGAAACCCTGATAAACATGAAAATTAAAAATTCACACTGAAGGACCCAGAATATGGCGAGAAAACCTGAAAAACATGGAAAACTAAGTATTAACACTGTAGGACCCAGGATATGGAGAGAAACACTGAAAATTATGGAAAATCAAAAATTCACACTGTAGGACCCAGAATATGACAAGAAAATCTGAAAAAATTGGAACATGAAAAAATCACACTGAAGGACCCAGAATATGATGAAAAAAAACTTAAAAACGTCTAAAATTAAAAATTCACATTGTAGGACCCAGAATATTGCCAGAAACAATGGAAAATGTGGAGAATTTAAATTTCACACTGTACTACACAGAATATGGCGAGAAACCCTGAAAAAAGTAGAAATTAAAAAACTCACACAGAGGACCCCGAATATGGCGGGAAAACCTGAAAAAGGTGGAAAATGAGAAAGTTACACTGTAGGACCCAGAATTACGAAAAAACTTCAAAAACGTGGAAATGAGGAAATCACACTGCAGGACCCAAAACATGGCAAGAAACCCTGAAAAACGTGAAAATTAAAAATTCACACTTTCGGACACAGAATATGGCGAGAAACCATGAAAAAAGTGGAAAATTAAAAATTCACACTGTATTACCCACAATATGGCGAGAAATACTGAAAAACGTGGAAAATTAAAAATTCACACTGAAGGACCTTGAATATGGAAAGAAAATCTAAAAAACATGGAAATGAAAAAATCACACTGTAGACCCCAGAATATGGCGAGAAAACCTGAAAAAAATGAAAAATGAGAATAATCACACTTTAGGACCCAGAATTGTGAAAAAACTTGAAAAACGTCGTAAATGAGAAAACCACAATGTAGGACCCAGAATATGGTGTGAAAAGCTGAAAAACATGGAAAATTAAAAATACACTCTATAGAACCCAGAATATGGTGAGAAACCCTGAAAAAAGTAGAAAATTAAAAACTCACACTGAAGGACCCAGAGTATTGCGAGAAAACCTGAAAAAGGTGGAAAATGCGAATAATCACACTGGAGGACCCAGAATTGCAAAAAACATGAAAAACGTCGAAAATGAGAAAATCACACTGTAGGAACCAGAATATGGTGAGAAAAGCTGAAAAACGTGGAAAATTAAAAATACACTCTATAGGACCCAGAATATGGTGAGAATCCCTGAAAAAAGTAGAAAATTAAAAACTCACACTGAAGGACCCAGAATATTGCGAGAAAACCTGAAAAAGGTGGAAAATGAGAATAATCACACTGGAGGACCCAGAATTGCAAAAAACATGAAAAACGTCGAAAATGAGAAAATCACACGTTAGGACCCAGAATATGCCAAGATACCCAAAAAACGTGAAAATTAAAAATTCACACTGTCGGACCCAGAATATGGGAAGAAACCATGAAAAAAGTGGAAAATTAAAAATTCACACTGTATTACCCAGAATATGGCAAGAAATACTGAAAAACGTGGAAAATTAAAAATTCACACTGAAGGACCTGCAATATGGCAAGAAAACCTGAAAAACGTGGAAATCAGAAAATCACACTGTAGAACCCTGAATATGATGAAAAAACCTGAAAAACGTGGAAAATTAAAAATTCACACTGAAGGACCCGGAATATGGCAAGAAAACCTATAAAACAAGGAAAATTAAAAACACACACTGAAGGACCCAGAATATGGTGAGAAAACCTGAAAAACAAGGAAAATTAAAACTCACACTGAAGGACCCAAAATATGGCGAGAAAACCTGACAAAAGTAGAAAATTAAAAACTCACACTAAAGTGCCCCGAATACAGCGAGAAAAACTGAAAAAGTTAGAAAATGAGAAAATCACACTGTAGGACCCAAAATTACGAAAAAACTTGGAAAACGTGGAAAATGAGAAAATCACACTGCAGGACCAAGAATATGCCGAGAAACCCTGAAAAATGTGGAAAATTAAACATTCACACTGTCGTAACCAGAATATGGGAAGAAACCATGAAAAAAGTGGAAAATTAAAAATTCACACTGTATTACCCAGAATATGGCGAGAAATACTGAAAAACTCAGAAAAATAAAAATTCACACTGAAGGACCTGCAATATGGCAAGAAAACCTGAAAAACGTGGAAATGAGAAAATCACACTGGAAGACCCAGAATATGAAGAAAAAACCTGAAAACGTTGAAAATTAAAAATTCACACAGAAGGACGCAAATATGGTGAGAAAACCTGAAAAATGAGGAAAATTAAAAACTCACACTGATGGACCCAGAATATGGCGAGAAACTCTGAAAAAAGTAGAAAATTAAAAAGTCAGAGAGAGGTCCAGGAAAATGGCCAGGAAACCTGAAAAATGGGGAAAATGAGAATAATCACATTGTAGCACGCAGAAGTGCTAAAAAACATGAAAAATTTGGAAAATGAGAAAATCACACTGGAGTTCCCAGAAATACAAAAAAACTTAAAAAAACGTGGAAATGAAAAAATCACACTGCAGGACTCAGAATATGCCTAGAAACCCTGAAAAACGTGAAAATAAAAAATTCACAATGTTGGACCCAAAATATGCCAAGAAAATCTGAAAAAGTTGGAAAATGATAAAATCACACTGTAGGACCCTGAATATGACGAATAAAACTGAAAAACGTGGAAAATTAAAAATTCACACTGCAGGACCCAGAATATGGCAAGAAACCCTGAAAATGTAAAAATTAAAATCTCACACTGAAGGACCCCTAATATGGCGAGAAAACCTGGAAAAGGTGGAAAATGAGAAAATCACATTGTAGGACCCAGAATAACGAAAAAACTTGAAAAACGACGAAAAAGAGAAAATCACACTGCAGGACTCAGAATAAGCATAGAAACCCTGAAAAAACGTGAAAATTAAAAATTCACACTGTAGGACCCAGAATATGCTCAGAAAACCTGAAAAAGTTGTAAAATGAGAATAATTACACTGTAGGACCCAGAATTACGAAAAAACTTGAAAAACGTCGTAAATGAGAAAATCACACTGTAGCCCCCAGAATATGGCGAAGAACCCTGAAAAACTAGGAAAATTAAAAATACACTCTGTAGGACCCAGATTATGGCGAAAAACCCTGAAAAAAGTAGAAAATTAAAAAATCACACTGAAGGACCCCGAATTTGGCGAGAAAACCTGAAAAAGGTGGAAAATGAGTATAAAAACACTGGAGTACCCAGAATTGCAAAAAAAAAAAAAAAAAAAAAAAACATGAAAAACGTCGAAAATGAGAAAATCACACTGTAGGACCCAGAATATGCCGAGAAACAATGAAAAACGTGAAAATTAAAAATTCACACTGTCGGACCCAGAATACGGCAAGAAACCATAAAAAATGTGGAAAATTAAAAATTCACACTGTATTACCCAGAATATGGGGAGAAATACTGAAAAACGTGGAAATTTAAAAATTCACAGTGAAGGACCTGGAATATGGCAAGAAAACCTGAAAAACGTGGAAATTAGAAAATCACACTGTAGGACCCTGAATATGACGAATAAAACTGAAAAACGTGGAAAATTAAAAATTCACACTGCAGGACCCAGAATATGGCAAGAAACCCTGAAAATGTAAAAATTAAAATCTCACACTGAAGGACCCCTAATATGGCGAGAAAACCTGGAAAAGGTGGAAAATGAGAAAATCACATTGTAGGACCCAGAATAACGAAAAAACTTGAAAAACGACGAAAAAGAGAAAATCACACTGCAGGACTCAGAATAAGCATAGAAACCCTGAAAAAACGTGAAAATTAAAAATTCACACTGTAGGACCCAGAATATGCTCAGAAAACCTGAAAAAGTTGTAAAATGAGAATAATTACACTGTAGGACCCAGAATTACGAAAAAACTTGAAAAACGTCGTAAATGAGAAAATCACACTGTAGCCCCCAGAATATGGCGAAGAACCCTGAAAAATTAGGAAAATTAAAAATACACTCTGTAGGACCCAGATTATGGCGAAAAACCCTGAAAAAAGTAGAAAATTAAAAAATCACACTGAAGGACCCCGAATTTGGCGAGAAAACCTGAAAAAGGTGGAAAATGAGTATAAAAACAATGGAGTACCCAGAATTGCAAAAAAAAAAAAAAAAAAAAATGAAAAACGTCGAAAATGAGAAAATCACACTGTAGGACCCAGAATATGCCGAGAAACAATGAAAAACGTGAAAATTAAAAATTCACACTGTCGGACCCAGAATACGGCAAGAAACCATAAAAAATGTGGAAAATTAAAAATTCACACTGTATTACCCAGAATATGGGGAGAAATACTGAAAAACGTGGAAATTTAAAAATTCACAGTGAAGGACCTGGAATATGGCAAGAAAACCTGAAAAACGTGGAAATTAGAAAATCACACTGTAGGACCCTGAATATGACGAATAAAACTGAAAAACGTGGAAAATTAAAAATTCACACTGCAGGACCCAGAATATGGCAAGAAACCCTGAAAATGTAAAAATTAAAATCTCACACTGAAGGACCCCTAATATGGCGAGAAAACCTGGAAAAGGTGGAAAATGAGAAAATCACATTGTAGGACCCAGAATAACGAAAAAACTTGAAAAACGACGAAAAAGAGAAAATCACACTGCAGGACTCAGAATAAGCATAGAAACCCTGAAAAAACGTGAAAATTAAAAATTCACACTGTAGGACCCAGAATATGCTCAGAAAACCTGAAAAAGTTGTAAAATGAGAATAATTACACTGTATGACCCAGAATTACGAAAAAAACTTGAAAAACGTCGTAAATGAGAAAATCACACTGTAGACCCCAGAATATGGCGAAGAACCCTGAAAAACTAGGAAAATTAAAAATACACTCTGTAGGACCCAGATTATGGCGAAAAACCCTGAAAAAAGTAGAAAATTAAAAAATCACACTGAAGGACCCCGAATTTGGCGAGAAAACCTGAAAAAGGTGGAAAATGAGTATAAAAACACTGGAGTACCCAGAATTGCAAAAAAAAAAAAAAAAAAACATGAAAAACGTCGAAAATGAGAAAATCACACTGTAGGACCCAGAATATGCCGAGAAACAATGAAAAACGTGAAAATTAAAAATTCACACTGTCGGACCCAGAATACGGCA
Source organism: Mus caroli (assembly GCF_978045245.1). Taxonomy (NCBI): domain Eukaryota; kingdom Metazoa; phylum Chordata; class Mammalia; order Rodentia; family Muridae; genus Mus; species Mus caroli. The sequence goes on along the minus strand of NW_028227675.1, from coordinate 37,515 downwards.
AGAAACCATAAAAAATGTGGAAAATTAAAAATTCACACTCTATTACCCAGAATATGGGGAGAAATACTGAAAAACGTGGAAATTTAAAAATTCACAGTGAAGGACCTGGAATATGGCAAGAAAACCTGAAAAACGTGGAAATTAGAAAATCACACTGTAGGACCCTGAATATGACGAATAAAACTGAAAAACGTGGAAAATTAAAAATTCACACTGAAGGACCCGGAATATGGCGAGAAAACCTGAAAAAAAAGGAAAATTAAAAACTCACACTGAAGGATCCAGAATATGACAAGAAAACCTGAAAAACAAGGAAAATTAAATACTCACACTGAAGGACCCAGAATATGGCAAGAAAACCTGAAAAAAAGTCAAAAATTAAAAAACTCACACTGAAGGACCCCAAATATGGTGAGAAAATCTGAAAAAGGTGGAAAATGTGAAAATCACACTGTAGGACCCCGAATTACGAAAAAACTTGACAAACGAGGAAAATGAGAAAATCACACTGCAGGACCCAGATTATGCCAAGAAACCATGAAAAACATGAAAATTAAAAATTCACACTGAAGGACCCAGAATATGGCGAGAAAACCTGAATAAAAGGAGAAAATGAAAAACGCACAGTGAAGGAACCCAAATGTGGCAAGAAAACCTAAAAAAGGTGTAAAATGAGAAAATCACACTGTAGGAACCAGAATTACGAAAACACTGGAAAAACGTGGAAAATGAGAAAATCACACTGCAGGACCGAGAATATGCCTAGAAACCCTGAAAAACGTGAAAATTAAAAATTCACACTGTCGGACCCAGAATATGTCCAGAAACCTTGAAAAAAGTGGAAAATTAAAAATTCACACTGTATTACCCAGAATATGGCAAGAAATACTGAAAAACGAAGAAAATTAAAAATTTACACTGAAGGACCTGCAATATGGCAAGAAAACCTGAAAAACGTGGAAATAAGAAAATCACACTGTAGGACCAAGAATATGACGAAAAAAACCTGATAAAACTGGAATTAAAAATTCACACTGAAGGACCCCGAATATGGCGAGAAAACCTGGAAAAGGAGGAAAATTAAAAACACACACTGAAGAACCCAGAATATGGCAAGAAATCCTGAAAAACATGGAAAATTAAAAATACACGCTGTAGGACCCAGAACATGGCGAGAAACTGTGAAAAAAGTAGAAAATTAAAAACTCAGAGAGAGGTCCCGGAAAATGGCCAGAAAACCTGAAAAATGTGGAAAATGAGCATAATCAGACTGTAGCACCCAGAATTGCTAAAAAACGTGAAAAAGTTGGAAAATGAGAAAATCACACTCTACTTCCCAGAATTATGAAAAAACTTCAAAATGGTTGAAATGAAAATATAACACTGCAGGACCCAGAATATGCAGAGAATCCCTGAAAAACGTGAAAATTAAAAATTCACACTGTTGGACCCAGAATATGCCGAGAAAACCTGAAAAAGTTGGAAAATGATAAAATCACACTGTAGGACACAGAATATGACGAAAAACTTAAAAACGTTTAAAAGTAAAAATTCACACTGTAGGACCCAGAATAGGGCGAGAAACCCTGAAAAGGTAAAAATTAAAATCTCACACTGAAGAATCCCTAATATGGCGAGAAAACCTGAAAAAGGTGGAAAATGAGAAAATCACACTGTAGGACCCAGAATTACGAAACAACTTGAAAAACGAGGAAAATGAGAAAATCACACTGCAGGACCCATAATATGCCGAGAAACCATGAAGAACGTGAAAATTAAAAATTCACACTCTCGGACCCAGAATATAGCGAGAAACCATGAAAAAAGTGGAAAATTAAAACTTCACACTCTATTTCCCACAAATTGGGGAGAAACACTGAAAAACGTGGATAATTAAAAATTCAAACTGAAGGACCTGGAATATGGCAAAAAAACCTGAAAATCGTGGAAATGAGAAAATCACACTGAAGAACCAGAATATGATGAAAAAAACCGAAAAACGTGGAAAATAGAAAATTCACACGGAAGGACATTGAATATGGTGAGAAAACCTGAAGAACGAGGAAAATTAAAAACTTACACTGAAGGACATTGAATATGGCAAGAAAACCTGAAAAACATGGAAAATTAAATATTAACACTGTAGTACCCAGGATATGGCGAAAAACACTGAAAAATGTGGAAAATTAAAAATTTACACTATAGGACCAGAATATGGCAAGAAACCTTGAAAAACATGGAAAATTAAAAATTCACACTGTAGGAACCAGAATATGCCGAGAAAACCTGAAAAAGTTGAAAACTGAGAATAATCACTCTGTAGGAACCAGAATTGCGAAAAAAAAAACTTGAAAAACGTCATGAATGAGAAAATCACACTGTAGGACCCAGAATATGACGAAAAAAAAAACTTAAAAAAGGTTCAAATTAAAAGATCACACTATACGACCCAGAATATAGAGAGAAACCCTGAAAAAAGTAAAAATTAAAAAACTCACACAGAAGCACCCCAAATATGGCGCGCAAACCTGAAAAAGGTTGAAAATGAGAAAATCACACTGTTGGACCCAGAATTACGAAAAATCTTCAAAAACGTGGAAATGAGAAAATCACACTGCAGGACCCAGAATATGCTGAGAAACCCTGAAAAACGTGAAAATTAAAAATTCACACTGTAGGACCCAGAATATGTCGAGAAACCATGAAAAAAGTGGAAAAAAGAAAATTACACTGTATTAACCAAAAAAAAGCGAGAAATACTGAAAAACGAGGAAAATTAAAAATTCACACTGAAGGACCTGCAATATGGCAAGAAAACCTGAAAAATGTGGAAATGAGAAAATCACACTGTAGGACCCAGAGTATGACCAAAAAAACCCTGAAAAACATGGAAAATTAAAAATACACACTGTAGGACCCAGAATATGGCGAGAAACCCTGAAAAAAGTAGAAAATTAAAAACTCACTGAGAGGACCCGGAAAATGGCCAGAAAACCTGAAAAAGGTGGAAAACATGAATAATCACACTGTAGGACCCAAAATTGCTAAAAAAAAAAACCCTTGAAAAAGGTGGAAAATGAGATAATCACACCATAGTTCCCAGAATTATGAAAAAACTTCAAAAACGTGGAAATGAAAAAAAATCACACTGCAGGACCCAGAGTATGCTGAGAAATCCTGAAAAACGTGAAAATTAAAAATTCACACTGTCGGACCCAGAATATGCCGAGAAAACCTGAAAAAGTTGGAAAATGAGAAAATCAACCTATAGGACCCAGAATATGACGAAAAAACTTAAAACCGTTTAAAATTATAAATTCACACTGCAGGACCCAGAATATGGCAAGAAACCCTGAAAAAGTAAAAATTAAAATCTCACACTGAAGGACACCTAATATGGCGAGAAAACCTGAAAATGTGGAAAATGAGAAAATTACATTGTAGGACCCAGAATAACGAAAAAACTTGAAAAACGAGGAAAATGAGAAAATCACACTGCAGGACTCAGAATAAGTGTAGAAACCCTGAAAAACGTATAAATTAAAAATTCACACTGTAGGACCCAGAATATGCCCAGAAAACCTGAAAAAGTTGTAAAATGAGAATAATTACACTGTAGGACCCAGAATTGCGAAAAATCTTGAAAAATGTCGTAAATGAGAAAATCACACTGTAGGACCCAGAATATGGAGAAGAACCCTGAAAAACTAGGAAAATTAAAAATACACTCTGTAGGACCCAGATTATGGCGAAAAACCCTGAAAAAAGTAGAAAATTAAAAAATCACACTGAAGGACTGGGAATATGGCGAGAAAACCTGAAAAAGGTGGAAAATGAGAAAATTACATTGTAGGACCCAGAATAACGAAAAAACTTGAAAAACGAGGAAAATGAGAAAATCACACTGCAGGACTCAGAATAAGTGTAGAAACCCTGAAAAACGTGAAAATTAAAAATTCACACTGTAGGACCCAGAATATGCCCAGAAAACCTGAAAAAGTTGTAAAATGAGAATAATTACACTGTAGGACCCAGAATTGCGAAAAATCTTGAAAAATGTCGTAAATGAGAAAATCACACTGTAGGACCCAGAATATGGAGAAGAACCCTGAAAAACTAGGAAAATTAAAAATACACTCTGTAGGACCCAGATTATGGCGAAAAACCCTGAAAAAAGTAGAAAATTAAAAAATCACACTGAAGGACTGGGAATATGGCGAGAAAACCTGAAAAAGGTGGAAAATGAGAAATTCACACTGTAGGACCCAGAATTATGAAAAAACTTGAAAAAAAATGGAAAATGAGAAAATTACACTGCAGGACCCAGAATATGCCGAAAAAACCTGAAAAACGTGAAAATTAAAAATTCACATTGTCGGACCCAGAATATGGTGATAAATTATGAAAAAGTGGAAAATTAAAAATGCGCACTGTATTACCCAGAATATGGTGAGAAACACTGAAAAACTTGGAAAATAGAAAATTCACACTGTAGGACCCAGAATATGGCGAGAAACACTGAATACGTGGAAAATTAAAAATACACATGATAGGACCCAGAAAATGGCAAGAAACCCTGAAAAAATGGAAAATAAAAATTCACACTGTAGGATCAGAATATGGCAAGAAACCGTGAAAAACATGGAAAATTAAAAATTCACAGGATAGGACCAGAATATGGCAAGACACCTTGAAAAAGGTAGATAATTAAAAATTCACACAGTAGGACCCAGAATATGCCGAGCAAACCTGAAAAAGGTGGAAAATTGAAAATTCCTACTGTGGGACCCAGAACATGGGGAGAAACACTGAAAAACATGGAAAATTAAAAATTCACACTGTAGGACCAGAATATGGCAAGAATCCTTGAAAAACGTGGAAAATTAAAAACTCACAATGAATAACCCGGAATATGGAGAGAAAACCTGAAAAACGAGGAAAATTTAAAATTCACACTGAAAGACCTGGAATAAGGCGAGAAAACCTGACAAAAATGGAAAATTAAAAATTCCCACTGAAGGTCCTAGGATATAGCAATAAACCCTGAAAAAGGTGGAAAATGATTAAATCACACTATAGGACCCAGAATATGCCAAGAAACACTGAAACAAGTGGAAAATTAAAAACTCACACTGAAGGACCCAGAATATGCCAAGAAAACCTGAAAAATATGGAAAATGAGAAAATCACACTATAGTAACCAGAATATGGCGAGAAAACCAGAAAAAAGTAGAAAATTAAAAACTCAAACTGAAGAACCCAGAACAAGGCGAATAAACCTGAAAAGGGTGGAAAATGGGAATATTACACTGTAGGACACAGAATATGGCGAGAAAATCTGAAAAAAGTAGAAAATTAAAAACTCACACTGAAGGACCCCGAATATGGCGAAAAAATCTGAAAAAGGTGGAAAATGAGAAAATCACACTATAGGACTCAGAATTACGAAAAAAAAAACATGAAAAAAGTGGAAAATGAGAAAATCACACTGCATGACCCAGAATATGCCCAAAAACCCTGAAAAACCTGAAAATTAATAATTCACAGTGTCGGACCCACAATATGGTGATAAATCATGAAAAAAGTGGAAAATTAAAAATTCACATTGAATTACCCAGAATATGGAGAGAAACACTGAAAAAACTTGGAAAATTGAAAATTCACAGTGTAGGGCACAGAATATGGTGAGAAACCCCGAAAAAAGTAGAAAATTACAAATTCACACTGAAGGACCTCGAATATGGCTAGAAAACTTGAAACTGGTGGAAAATTGAAAATTCACACTGTAGGACCTAGAATATGGTGAGAAACACTGAAAAACGTGGAAAATTAAAAATTCACACGGTAGGACCAGAATATGGCAAGAAACTTTGAAAAACGTGGAAAATTAAAAATTCACACTTTAGGACCCAGAATATGCCGAAAAAAACAGGAAAAAATTGTAAAATGCGAAAATCACACTGTAGGACCCAGAATATGACGAAAAAAAAAACTAAAAAACGTGGAAAATTTAAATTTCACACAGTAGGATGCAGTATATGGCAAGAAACCCTGAAAAAAGTAGAAAAATTAAAAATTCACACTGAAAGTCCATGAATATGGCGAGAAAACCTAAAATAGATGGAAAATGAGGAAATCACACTGTAGGACCAAGAAATGCAAAAAAACTTAAAAAACTTCGAAAATGAGAAAATCACACTATAGGACCCAGAATATGGCAAGAAACCTTGAAAAAAAGTAGAAAATTAAAAACTCACACTGAAGGATTTGGGATATGGCAACAAAACCTGAAAAACCTGGAAAATTAAAAAGTCACTCAGAAAGACCTGGAATATGGCCAGAAACACTGAAAAATGTGGAAAATTAAAAATTCACACTGAAGGACCAGGAATATGTCAAGAAACCCTGAAATACGTGGAAATGAAAAAACCACACTGTAGGACCCAGAATATGACGAAAAAAACGGAAAAACTTGCAAAATTAAAAATTCACACTGAAGGACCTAGAATATGGCGAGAAAACCTGACAAAAGTAGAAAATTACAAACTCACACCGAAGGACCGCAAATATGGAGAGAACTCCTGAAAAAGGTGGAAAATGAGAAAATCACACTGTAGGACACAGAATTACGAATAAACTTGAAAAACGAGGAAAATGAGAAAATCACACTGCAGGACCCAGAATTGGGAAAAAACTTGAAAAAAGTGGAAAAGGAGAAAATCACAATTTAGGACCCAGAATATGCCGAGAAACCCTGAAAAAGGTGGAAAATTAAAAATACACTCTGTAGGACCCAGAATATGGCGAGAAACCCTGTAAAAAGTAGAAAATTAAAAATTTACAACGAAGGTCTCCAAATATGGCGAGAAAACCTGAAAAAGGTGGAAAATGAGAATAATCACACTGTAGGTCCCAGAAGTGTTAAAAAAAAATTGAAAAACGTCGAAAATGAAAAAATCACAGTGTAGGACCCAGCATATGCCGAGAAACCCTGAGAAACTTGGAAAATTACAAATACACTCTGTAGGACCCAGAATATGGCAAGAAACCCTGAAAAGTAGAAAATTTCAAACTCACACTGAAGGACCCCGAATATGGCCAGAAAACCTGAAAAGGGTGGAAAATGAGAAAATCACACTCTAGGACCCAGAATTGGGAAAAAAACTTGAAAAAAGTAGAAAATGACAAAATCACAATGTAGGACCCAGAATATGCCGAGAAACCCTGAAAAACGTGAAAATTAAATATTCACAGTCAGAAGCAGATTATGGCGAGAAAACCTGAAAAACGTGGAAAATTAAAAATTCACACTGTAGAACCCAGAATATGCCGAGGAAAACCTGAAAAAGTTGGAAAATGAGTAAATCACACTGTAGGACTCAGAATATGCCTAGACCCTGAAAAACGTGGAAAATTAAAAATACACGCTGTAGGACCCAGAATACGGGGAGAAAACCTGAGAAAGGTGTAAAATGAGAAAATCACATTGTAGGACCCAGAATATTGCGAGAAACCCTTAAAAACGTGGAAAATTTAATATTCACACTGTAGGACTCAGAATATGGTGAGAAACCGTGAAGAAAGTAGAAAATTAAAAATTCACACTGAAGGACCTCGAATATGGCCAGAAAACCTGAAAAAGGTAGAAAATGAGAAAATCACACTGTAGGACACAGTATATGCCGAGAAACCCTGAAAAACGTAGAAAATTAAACCTGAGAAAAGTGGAAAATGAGAAAATCACACTGTAGGACACAGAATTGCAAAAAAACTTGAAAAACGTCAAAAATGTGAAAATCAAACTGTAGTGCCAAGAATATGCAGAGAAAACCTGAAAAACGTGAAAAATTAAAAATACACGCTGTAGGACCCAGAATATGGGGAGAAACCTTGAAAAACATGGAAAATTAATATTCACACTGTAGGACCCAGAATATGCCAAGAAACACTAAAAACGTGGAAAATTAAAAAGTCACACTGTAAGAACAGAATATGGCAAGAAACCTTGGAAAACGTGGAAAATTAAAAATTCACACTGTAGAACCCAGAATATGACGAAAAAAAAAAACGTAAAAACGTTTAAAATTAAAAATTGACACTGTAGGACACAGAATATGCCAAGAAACACTGAGAAACGTGGAAAATTAAAAATACACGCTGTAGAAAGCAGAATATTGCGAGAAACCCTGAAAAAAAGTAGAAAATTAAAATCTCACAGTGAAGGAACCCGAATATGGCGAGAAAACCTGAAAAACATGGAAATTAACAACTCACACTCAAGGATCTGGAATATGGCGAGAAAACCTGAAAAAATTGGAAAAGTAAAAACTCCCACTGAAGGACCTAGAATATGGCAAGAAACCCTAAAAAACGTGAAAATTATAAATTCAAATTGTCGGACACAGAATATGGCAAGAAAAACTGAAAAACATGGAAAATTAAATATTCACACTGTAGGACCCAGATTATGACGAAAAAAACTTAAAAAGGTGGAAAATTAAAAATTCACACCGTAGGTCCCTGAATAGGCCGAGAAACCCTGAAAAACGTGGAAAATGAAAAATACAGGCTGTAGTATCCAGAATATGGCGAGAAAACCTGAAAAAAGTAGAAAATTAAAAACTCACACTGAAGGAACCCGAATATGCCGAGAAAACCTGAAAAAGGTGGAAAATGAGTAAATCACACAGTAGGACCCGGAATAAAACAAAAATTACTTGAAAACGTGAAAAAAATTAAAAATTCACACTATAGGAACCAGAATATGGCGAAAAACCCTGAAAACCGTGGAAAATTTAAAATTCTTACTGTAGGGCACAGAATAGGGCGAGAAACCCTGAAAAAAGTAAAAAATTAAAAACTCTTACTGAAGAACCCAGAATATTCCTAGAAAACCTGAAAAAGTTGGAAAAAGTGAAAATCACACTGTAGGACCCAGAATATGGCGAGAAACCCTGAACAAAGTAGAAAATTAAAAACTCACATTGAAGGACCCCGAATACGGCAAAAAAACATGAAAAAGGTGGAAAATGATAAAACACAGTGTAGGACCCAGAATTACGAAAAAAATTGAAAAACGTCGAAAAAGAGAAAATGACACTGCAAGACCCAGAATATGCCGAGAAACCCTGAATAACGTGAACATTAAAAATTTACACAGTGGAACCCACACTATGGCAAGAAACCATGAAAAAAGTGGAAAATTAAAAATTCACACTGTATTACCCAGAATAGGGCGAGAAATACTGAAAAATGTGGAAAAGTAAACATTCACACTGAAGAACCTGGAATATGTCAAGAAAACCTGAAAAACGTGGTATGAGAAAATCACAGTGGAGGACCTAGAAGAAGTTGAAAAAACCTGAAAAATGTGGAAAATTAAAAATTCACACTGAGGGACCTGGAATATGGCAAGAAAACCTGAATAACGTGGAAATGAGAAAATCACACTGGAAGACCCAGAATATGAAGAAAAAACCTGAAAAACGTGGAAAATTAAAAATTCACACAGAAGGACCCGGAATATGGTGAGAAAACCTGAAAAAGGAGGAAAATTAAAAACTCACACTGATGGACCCAGAATATGGCGAGAAACTCTGAAAAAAGTAGAAAATTAAAAAGTCAGAGAGAGGTCCAGGAAAATGGCCAGAAAACCTGAAAAATGTGGAAAATGAGAATAATCACACTGTAGCACCCAGAAGTTCTAAAAAACATGAAAAATTTGGAAAATGAGAAAATCACACTGGAGTTCCCAGAAATACGAAAAAACTTAAAAAACGTGGAAATAAAAAAATCACACAGCAGGACTCAGAATATGCCAAGAAACCCTGAAAAACATGAAAATTAAAAATTCACACTGAAGAACCCAGATTATGGCGAGAAACTCTGAAAAAAAAAAAAAACGAGAAAATTAAAAACACACAGTGAAGGACCCCAAATGTGGCGAGAAAACCTGAAAAAGGTGGAAAATGAGAAAATCACACTGTAGGAACCAGAATTACGAAAACACTTGAAAAACGTGGAAAAAGAGAAAATCACACTGCAGGACCGAGAATATGCCTAGAAAACCTGAAAAACGTGAAAATTAAAAATTCACACTGTCGGACCCAGAATATGTCCAGAAACCATGAAAAAAGTCGAAAAATAAAAATTCACACTGTATTACCCAGAATATGGCGAGAAATACTGAAAAACAAAGAAAATTAAAAATTCACAGTGAAGGGCCAGCAATATGGCAAGAAAACCTGAAAAACGTGGAAAAAAGAAAATCACACTGTAGGACCAAGAATATGACGAAAAAACCTGAAAAACCTGGAATTAAAAATTCACACTGAAGGACCCGGAATATGGCGAGAAAACCTGGAAAAGGGGGAAAATTAAAAACTCACACTGAAGAACCCAGAATATGCGGAGAAACTCTGAAAAACGTGAAAATTAAAAATTCACACTGTTGGACCCAGAATATGCCAAGAAAACCTGAAAAAGTTGGAAAATGATAAAATCACACTGTAGGACCCAGAATATGACGAAAAAACTTAAAAACGTTTAAAATTTAAAATTCACACTGTAGGACCCAGAATAGGGCAAGAAACCCTGAAAAGGTAAAAATTAAAATCTCAAACTGAAGGACCCCTAATATGGCGAGAAAACCTGAAAAAGTTGGAAAATGAGAAAATCACACTGTAGGACCCAGCATTACGAAACAACTTGAAAAACGAGGAAAATGAGAAAATCACACTGCATTACCCATAATATGCCGAGAAACAATGAAGAACGTGAAAATAAAAAATTTACACTCTATGACCCAGAATATAGCGAGAAACCATGAAAAAAGTGGAAAATTCAAAATTCACACTGTATTTCCCACAAATTGGGGAGAAACACTGAAAACCGTGGATAATTAAAAATTTAAACTGAAGGACCTGGAATATGGCAAAAAAACCCTGAAAATCGTGGAAATGAGAAAATCACACTGAAGAATCCAGAATATGATGAAAAAACCTGAAAAACGTGGAAAATTAAAAATTCACACGAAAGGACATTGAATATGGTGAGAAAACCTGAAAAACAAGGAAAATTAAAAACTCACACTGAAGGACCCAGAATATGGCGAGAAAACCTGAAAAACATGGAAAATTAAATATTAACACTGTTTTACCCAGGATATTGCAAGAAACACTGAAAAATAAGGAAAATTAAAATTTTACACTATAGGACAAGAATATGGCAAGAAACCTTGAAAAACATGGAAAATTAAAAATTCACACTGTAGGATTCAGAATATGCCGAGAAAACCTGAAGAAGTTGGAAACTGAGAATAATCACACTGTAGGAACCAGAATTGCGAAAAAAAACCTGAAAAACGTCATGAATGAGAAAATCACACTGTAGGACCCAGAATATGACGAAAAAAAACTTAAAAACGTTCAAAATTAAAAGATCACACTATACGACCCAGAATATAGAGAGAAACCCTGAAAAAAGTAGAAATTAAAAAACTCACACAAAAGGACCCCGAATAAGGCGCGCAAACCTGAAAAAGGTTGAAAATGAGAAAATCACACTGTTGGACCCAGAATTACGAAAAATCTTCAAAAACGTGGAAATGAGAAAATCACACTGCAGGAACCAGAATATGCCGAGAAACCCTGAAAAAGTGAAAATTATAAATTCACACTGTATTACCCAGAATATTGCGAGAAATACTGAAAAACGAGGAAAATTAAAATTTCACACTGAAGGACCTGAATATGGCAAGAAAACCTGAAAAATGTGGAAATGAGAAAATCACACTGTAGGACTCTTAATATGACGAAAAAAACTGGAAAACGTGGAAAAGTAAAAATTCACACTGAAGGACCCGGAATATGGCGAGAAAACCTGAAAAAAAGGAAAATTAAAAACTCACACTGAAAGACCAAAAATATGGTGAAAAAACCTGAAAAGCAAGGACAATTAAAAAAATCATACTGAAGGACCCAGAATATGGCAATAAAACCTGAAAAAAGTAGAAAATTAAAAATTCACACTGAAGAACCCCGTATATGGCGAGAAAACCTGAAAAAGGTGGAAAATGAGAAAAATCATACTGCAGGACCCAGAATTGCGAAAAAACATTAAAAAAGTCGAAAATGAGAAAATCTCGTGGTAGGACCCAGAATATGCCGAGAAACCCTGAAAAACATGGAAAATTAAAAATACACGCTGTAGGACCCAGAATATGACGAGAAACCCTGAAAAAAGTAGAAAATTAAAAACTCAAACTGAAGTACCCAAATATGGCAAAAAAAACCTGAAAAAGGTGGAAAATTAGAAAATCACACAGCAGGACCCATAATATGCCGAGAAACCCTGAAAAACTTGGAAAATTAAAAATACACTCTGTTGGACCCAGAATATGGCGAAAACCCCTGAAAAAAGTAGAAATTAAAAACTCACACTGAAGGACCCCAAATATGGCGAGAAAACATGAAAAAGGTGGAAAATGATTAAATCACACTGTAGTACCCAGAATTACGAAAAAACATGAAAAAAGTCGAAAATGAGAAAATCACACTGCAGGACCCAGAATATGGAGAGAAAACCTGAAATACGAGGAAAACATAAAAATATACGCTGTAGGACCCAGAATATGCCTAGAAACGCTGAAAAACGTGAAATTTAAAAACTCACACTGAAATGTCCAGAATATGGCGAGGAAACCTGAAAAAGGTGGAAAATTAAAAATACACCCTGTAGGACTGAAAGAGGAAAATTACTGGACACCTGAACTCTTCACCTCAGAGTTCGACCCCTCCCATCTGGAGAGTTCCCGGAACACACCTGAACTCTTCACCCCAGAGTACATTCCTGAACTCTTCACCCCAGAGTCTGACCCCTCCCAATTGAAAACTGTTCCAGGAACATTTTTTAGATAAGGGTCTCCTGGAACAAACCTAGTCCTACCCCTCCTAACTCAGGACTGTTCCAAGAACATTTTTGAGATAGAGGCCTCCTGGTACTACCCCAGAATGTTCCAATAGATCGGGTACATTGCCAAAATATAGGACACGACCCCTTGGTGACGTAAAACTTGTACTTTTCCCCTGGCTTTTTCCTATAAAAGCCTGTGAAAATTTGGGCCGGGCGTCGATTCTCCTCTACACCATGCTGGGTGTATGAGTTTCGACCCCAGAGCTCTGGTATATGTGCTTTTTATGTGCTTTCTTGTTGTCGCTTTATTAAATCTTACTCTCTACATCTTAAGTTCGGCCTCAGTGTCTTCTTGGGTGTGCGGCTGTCCCGAGGCTTGAGTGAGTGTCTCCCTTGGGGAGTCTTAGAGTCTTTCATTTGGTGCATTGGCCGGGAAACAGTGCGACCACCCAGAAGTACTGGACTCACTCAGAGGTAGGATTTTCTGTTCTGTCTTGGTCTGGTGTCTGTGTTTTGTTTCTGGAGACCAGGTAGGTCTCAATCTGGAGGCCAGGTAGGCCGTTCTGTATCTGGTGCGATCGCAGTTTCGGTTTTGCGTGACGCTCTGTGCTTAGTACAAGCACTTGAGACCGTGCTCCGGGAGAGAGAGCGCGGGGTGGATAGGGATACACGTGTCCGGTGTCCACCGTCCGATCGCCCTGGGGGACGCCCCAGGAAGACAAGGGGAGGACCAAGGACGCTTGGTGGACCCCTTTGAAGGCCAAGAGACCATCACTTTGGTGGAAGGTCTAAATCGGCCGGCCTTGGAGAGGCCAACTGATTCTGTAAGTTGCCTGTGGGCGACGCGAAGTCGCCGCCGTTTTTAGTTTCTTTTTTTGTCTCAGTCTCGTGTCTGCTCTTGTTGTGTCTGCTATTATTCTGGAAATGGGACAATCTGCCAGAACGGGAGTAAATGTAAAATCTCACCCCCGTCAGGACAGTGTTCTCTCTGCCAGGGCGGGAGTGGATGTCCGACCCCGTCGGAAAGTGGCGTTTGGCTGGTTGTGTTTTTGTCACGTGACAGATTGTGTGTGTGTGTTAACCCTTTGTCGACTGTAGGGACGTTAGACTGACGTCAGGACAGAATTTGTCAGCAATGGTTTAAAAAAAAAAAAAAAAACCACCAGGCCGGTCCTGCCCACCGCGCTCTCGGCGAGGCGGGTACCGGCGGCTCGCAGCGGGCGGGCAGCGCCGGCCAGCCTTGCTGTGGGACCATCGCGGGGCGACGGCCACAAGATCAGCTGCCACCGGTGGACAAAGGCGGCGCACGGTCCGCACTCTGCTGGTGAGCCCCGGACTGCTCAAAAGAGCTCTGAGATGCAGAGCTGGGCTAAAAATTTCCGGCTTTGGCGGCGCAGTTAGGGCTTTGATAGCAGCAGTGGCGCTGAGGTTCTGGCTTTTGCAGGCACAGCAGCAACAGAGGCTGTCTGTGCCCCGCGAGCGAGTTGTGAGATGCTGGTGGCGAGTGCGGCGACCTTCAGGTCCCGCCTGGCGCCCTCGAGTGGCCGTAAAGCCTGCCACAGCTGGGGAGGGGCCGACTGCGGCCGCGGTCCCTCCTTTGGCTTCCCCCCTGGAGTCTGCCCGCACTCCCTTGTGTCTGCCTGGCTACTTGCTCCCTCACCAAGGACAGTGCAGGGAGCACAGGGGTGTCTCAAGTGGTTAAATTGCCCCTCATTTGGCTCCTCCCAGAGTCTGCGCACAGGTGCATGCCCACACGCCGCCGCCTCCAAGGGCTCAAGCCATGCGGGAAGACAGTGCAGAAAGCACCGGGTGTCTATCAAGTAGTTAAATGGTTAAATTGCTGCCTCTGCCACCTTCCCAGGAGTTTACGCCACATTTCCCGCGCCGCGGAGCGCGGCGGAGATTCGGCGCTTGGCTCTTCCCTGTTCACTCGCAGTTACTGAGAGAATCCTGGTTAGTTTCTTTTCCTCCGCTGACTAGCATGCTTGAATTCAGCGGGTCGCCACGTCTGATCTGAGGTCGCCACAAGGTTCCCTGGTTGCTTCTCATTCCCCTGTCCCCTGTATCCTGTCTCTTGTTAACAGAAAAAATTGCGTTCATTTTGAGATATCAGTGGTCTGGTGCAGCCAGATATGAGAGCTGCACTTCCTTCTCTGCCCCATGTGTTTTCTCTTCTCAGGCACCGCCCTGAGCTGCTGGCAGTGAGTCTGTTCTAAGCTCCGGTGAGGGAGACATCCAAGGTAAGGAGCACCTGCGAGTCTAACTGCCAGGCTCTGATGAGGGTCTCGTCTCTGTGGGACTAAAAAGTGCCCCAACAATCTGACCGAGGTAATAAAAAGTTACAGAAGTTAAAAAAGAATAGAGGTCTGCAAAGAAGAGCTGAGAGCAAAGCTTCAGCAGACTCAGAAGAGATAAGTTAACAGTAAAAAGAGGTAAAAATAGAAATAAAAAATTAATTCTGAAATGAGAGAGATACTCTAAATGAGAAATATTTAAAAAAAGAACCAGTAAAATGAGGCTGACAAGTACAGAGACCAGAGTCAGAATCAGAGATGTGCTGTAAGACAGAAAGATAAACCAGGGTAGTCGAACTATGAAAAAAGTTAAGTGACAGAATATAGATGTAATAATAGATAACATTCAAAGTAAGCAAAGACAAGGAAGAGAAACAAATATATATATATATATATGTATATATATATATATATATATATATATAGAGAGAGAGAGAGAGAGAGAGAGACATTATATGAGATCTCCATTATAGTTAGGAAACAGGAGCAAAGAGAGATAAATGACAAAGACTAGAACCTAGCAAAGTGACACTTGCTAATAATACTAGCACTTAGAAATGATCTGTAAAAAATAGGGAGCCAGAAAAATTTTTAAAAAAAGATAAGAGAAATGAAATGCTGGCCACAAAAGTCAGGGAAAGTAGAAAACTTAGTACCTGGCAACAAAAGAAAGCTTTTGGCTAAAGATCAGAGTGTTTACTGTTAAAAAAGAAGAGCCCCCCTTATGACCTACCTGTTGAAGCAGCTAAAAAGAGACTGTGTTTCATATTCCTCCACTGACCAGTGCAAAGCAAGTTTAAAAGGTTCCTGGACACTGCGGGCCTTTGCAAACTGTGGATTCCAGGTTTTGCTGAATTAAAAAGATAAACAGCCCTTCGTATAAGAAATAAAGAACAACCTTGGATGGCCTTAGATGCTATTGAGACTGCCCTAATGTTGTCCCCAACTTTGGGACTCCTAGATGTGACTGAGAACAAAGGTATTGCCAAAGAGGTTCTTGCTCAGAGATTGGGACCCTAGAAAAGACCGGTGGCATACTTGTAAAAGATGGCCTGCTTGTCTGCACATAGTGGCTTCTGGTCAAGGACGCAGATAAATTGACTCTGAGACAAAACTTGGCACATGATCCAATTGTTCCCCTGACTGATGGACACATTATCAGAGCTTTTTGTTGACAGAACAAGTGACCTTCGCTTCCCCTGCTAA
This sequence comes from Mus caroli, assembly GCF_978045245.1. Classification (NCBI taxonomy): domain Eukaryota; kingdom Metazoa; phylum Chordata; class Mammalia; order Rodentia; family Muridae; genus Mus; species Mus caroli. The sequence goes on along the minus strand of NW_028227675.1, from coordinate 21,103 downwards.
CCTGCTGAGTCTTCACCTACTCATCACTGCTCTGACATTCTGGCAGAAGGAACTTCGGCTCAGAAGGCTGAACTCCTGGCACTAACCCAAGCCCTGCGGTTGGCTGAAGGCAGAGACATTAAAAACAAAGAAGAAATTCTGGCCCTCCTAGAAGCTCCTGAATGAACTGGGTGAGTTGGGGTACCGGGTATCGGCTAAAAAAGCCCAGCTATGTCGTACCGAGGTGACCTACCTAGGATACACCCTCCGAAACGGAAAGCGGTGGCTCACTGAGGCCAGAAAAAAGACTGTGATGCTGATCCCAACCCCCACCACCCCGCGCCAAGTACGTGAGTTTCTGGGGACGGCGGGTTTTTGCAGACTCTGGATACCAGGGTTCGCGACACAGGCGGCCCTTCTATATCCACTTACTAAAAAAAAGTCCCATTCACCTGGACTGAGGAACACCAAAAAGCCTTTGACAGCATAAAGGCAGCCCTGCTTGCAGCCCCCGCTCTGGCCTTGCCAGATTTGACTAAGCCTTTTACCCTATATGTTGATGAGCGGGCTGGAGTAGCCCGCGGGGTTTTGACTCAGACTCTGGGGCCCTGGACGCGGCCAGTGGCCTACCTATCTAAAAAGCTTGACCCAGTCGCCAGCGGTTGGCCCTCCTGCCTGAAAGCCATTGCTGCAGTAGCCCTGCTTGTTAAAGACGCTGACAAGCTTACTCTGGGTCAACATGTGACTATACCCACTACCAGAGTTTGCTGCTCCTTGGCGGATGACTCCACTCCTGTATATCAATGTGCTGATGTCCTGGCTGAAAAAACTGGAACAAGGAGGGATCTAACTGATCAGCCTTGGCCAGGTGTGCCTGCCTGGTACACAGATGGCAGCAGCTTTGTGGTAGAAAAAAAAAAAGAACAGGAGCGGCAGTAGTAGATGGAAAGCAGCTCATATCCATGGGGCCATCTACCAACAGAGGGGGCTAATACCTCGGCAGGTAAAGATCAAATCAGCCTTGGCCTGAAAGTTTGAACTGGTACACGGATGGCAGTAGCCTTATGGTTAAAGGTAAGCGGAAGGCGGGGACAGCAGTGCAGCGGTGGACAAAAAGCAAGTGATCTAGGCCAGCAGCCTCCCTAAAGGGACTTCAGCCCAAAAAGCTAAATTTGTGGTTTTGATACAAGCTTTATAAATGACAAAAGAAAAGTCTACACTGACAGCAGGTATGCTTTTGCCACTGTATAGAACAATATACAGACAAAGAAAGCTGTTGACATCTGCAAAAAAAAAAAAAAAAAAAAAAAAAAAAAAAAAAAAAAAAGACCTAAGATGTTGTGAACAAAAGAAATCAGATGGCAGATCTAACCGCCAAACAGGCATCCCAAAGAGCAATAATCCTGGCAGTCTGAAGACTAAATTAAAAAAAAAAAAAAAAAAACTAGTTCTCCCTTAAAAAAACAGACCTGACATCAACTGGAAAATAGACTTTGCTGAGAAAAAACGTTCTCAAAATGGATAAATGAGACTGCTCACATAGTCATCAAGAAAATTATTAATTATTAAAGAAAATTTTTCCAAGGTTCAGAGTGCCAAAAGCAATAGTGTCAGATAATGGCCCTGCCTTTATTGCCCAGGTAAGTCAGGGTGTGGCCAAGTATTTAGAGGTCAAATAAAAATTACATTGTGTGTATAGACCTCAGAGCTCAGGACAGATAAAAAATTAGTTTAAAACTCTAAGACAGACCTTGACAAAATTAATCGTGGAGACTGGCACAGACTTGGTGTTCCTTCCCTATGCCCTATTCAAACGTACTAAAAATACTCCCTCTTGATTCAGTTTTACTCTTTTTAAGATCCTTTATGAGACTCCTATGCCCATCATAGTCTCAAATGATGTGTTTAAACCTATGTTGTTATAATAATGATCTGTATGTTAAGTTAAAAGGCTTGCAGGTGGTCTGGTCAAAACTGGAAAGGATCGGACTGAGTACGCGGACGACATCGCGCCAGGGATCCCAACAGCCGAGACAGTGAACGAGCTGGGTACCCCAAGGACATCTCACCAGTTCCAGTCAGAGATCTGATCTACGTGCACCTACATCATGCCCAGACCCTCAAGCCTCGCTAAAAGGGCCCCTGCCTAGTTCTGTTTACTAATGCTTCTTATTCTGTTTTTGTTCCCATGTTAAAATAGAGTAAATGCAGTATTCTCCGCATAAAAATATAGACTTCTGAAATTCTAAGATTAGAATTACTCACTAGAAGGAGTGGGGAATGAAAGAGGAAAATTACTGGACACCTGAACTCTTCACCTCAGAGTTCGACCCCTCCCATCTGGAGAGTTCCCGGAACACACCTGAACTCTTCACCCCAGAGTACATTCCTGAACTCTTCACCCCAGAGTCCGACCCCTCCCAATTGAAAACTGTTCCAGGAACATTTTTTAGATAAGGGTCTCCTGGAACAAACCTAGTCCTACCCCTCCTAACTGAGGACTGTTCCAAGAATATTTTTGAGATAGGGGCCTCCTGGTACTACCCCAGAATGTTCCAATAGATCGGGTACATTGCCAAAATATAGGACACGACCCCTTGGTGACGTAAAACTTGTACTTTTCCCCTGGCTTTTTCCTATAAAAGCCTGTGAAAATTTGGGCCGGGCGTCGATTCTCCTCTACACCATGCTGGGTGTATGAGTTTCGACCCCAGAGCTCTGGTATATGTGCTTTTTATGTGCTTTCTTGTTGTCGCTTTATTAAATCTTACTCTCTACATCTTAAGTTCGGCCTCAGTGTCTTCTTGGGTGCGCGGCTGTCCCGAGGCTTGAGTGAGTGTCTCCCTTGGGGAGTCTTAGAGTCTTTCAGGACCCAGAATGTCTCGAGAAACCCTGAAAAAAGTAGAAAATTAAACACTCACACTGAAGGACCCCGAATATGGCGAGAAAACCTGAAAAAGGTAGAAAATGAGAATAATCACACTGTAGGACCTAGAATTGCGAAAAAACTTGAAAAACCTCAAAATGAGAAAATAACATGGTAGGACCAGAATATGCCGAGAAACCCTGAAAACGTGGAAAATTTAAAGTACACGCTGTAGGAACCAGAATATGGTGAGAAATTCTTAAAAAAGTAGAAAATTAAAAACTCACACTGAAGGACCCCAAATATGGCGAGAAAACCTGAAAAATGTGGAAAAGGAGAAAATCACACTCTAGGACCCAGAATTACGAAAAAAACGTGTAAAACGTGCAAAATGAGAAAATCACACTGCAGGACACAAATAATGCCGAGAAACCCTGAAAAACGTGAAAATTAAAAATTCACACTGTAGGACCAGAATATGCAGAGAAACCCTGAAAAACGTGGAAAATTAAAAATACACTCTGTAGGACCCAGAATATGGCGAGAAACCCTGAGAAAAGTAGAAATTAAAAACTCACACTAAAGGACCCCAAATATGGCGAGAAAACCTGAAAAAGGTGGAAAATGAGAAAATCACACTGTAGGACCCAGAATTACGAAAAAAGTTGAAAAACGTGGAAAAAGAGAAAATCACACTGCAGGACCCAGAATATGCCGAGAAACCCTGAAAAACGTGAAAATTAAAAATTCACACTGTCGGACACAGAATATGGCGAGAAACAATTTAAAAAGTTGAAAATTAAAAACTCACACTTCATTACCCAGAATATGGCGAGAAATACTGAAAAACGTGGAAAATTAAAAATTCACACTGAAGGACCTGGAATATGGCAAGAAAACCTGAAAAACGTGGAAATGAGAAAATCACACTGTTGGACACAGAATATGACGAAAAAATCTGAAAAACGTGGAAAATTAAAAACTCACAGTGAAGGACCCAGAATATGGCGAGAAACACTGAAAAAAAGTAGAAAATTAAAAACTTACACTGAAGACCCGGAATATGTCCAGAAAACCTGAAAAACGTGGAAAATGGGAATAATCACACTTTAGGACCCAGAATTGCGAAAAAACTTGAAAAAAGTGGAATATGAGAAAATCACACTGTAGAACCCAGAATATGCCAAGAAACCCTGAAAAACGTGGGAAATTAAAAATACACTCTGTAGGACCCAGAATATGGCGAGAAAACCTGAAAAAAGTAGGAAATTAAAAACACACACTGAAGGAACCGGAATATGGCAAGAAAGACTGAAAAAAGTATGAACTTAAAAATTCACAGTGAAGGACATGGAATATGGCAAGAAAACGTGAAAAATGATGAAAATGAGAATAAACACTGTTCGGAGCCAGAATTGCGAAAAAACTTGAAAAACGTTGAAAATGAGAAAATCACAGTGTAGGACCCAGAATATGGCTAGAAACCCTGAGAAACGTGGAAAATTAAAAATACCCTCTGTAGGACCCAGAATATGGCGAGAAACCCTGAAAAAGGAGAAAAAAAAGAAAAATCACACTGTAGGACACAGAATTGTGAAAAAACATGAAAAACGTCAAAATAAGAACATCACATTGTAGGACCCAGAATATGCTGAGTAACCCTGAAAAATGTGGAAAATTAGAAATAAAACCTGTAGGACCCAGAGTATGGCAAGAAACCCTGAAAAATGTAGAAAATTAAAAACTCACACTAACGGACCCAAATATGGCAAGAAAACCTGAAAAAGGTGAAAAATGAGAAAATCACACTGTAGGACCTAGAATTACGAAACCACTTGAAAAACGTGGAAAATGAGAAAATCACACTGCAGGACCCAGAATATGCCGAGAAACCCTGAAAAACGTGAAAATTAAAAATTCAGACTATCGGACCCATAATATGGCGAGAAACCCTGAAAAACGTGAACATTAAAAATTCACACAGTCAGTCCCAGAATATTGCAAGAAACCAAACAAAAAGTGGAAAATGAGAAAATCACACTGTATTACCCAGAATATGGCGAGAAATAGATAAAACATGGAAAATTAAAAATTCACCCTGAAGAACCTGAAATATGGCAAGAAAACATGAAAAACGTGGAAATGAGAAAATCACACTCTAGGACCCTGAGTATGACGAAAACACCTGAAAAAAAGTGGAAAATTAAAAATTCACACTGAAGGACCTGGAATATGGCTAGAAAACCTGAAAAAAAAAGGATAATAAAAAACTCACCCTGAAGGACCAGAATATAGCGAGAAAACCTGAAATACAAGGAAATTAAAAATACACGCTGTAGGACCCAGGATATGCCAAGAAACCCTGAAAAAAGGAGAAAATTAAAAACTCACACTGAAGGACCCCAAATACAGTGAAAAACATGAAAAAGGTGGAAAATGAGAAATCACAGTGTAGGAAACAGAATTACGAAAAAACTTGAAAAAAGAAGAAAATGAGAAAATCACACTGCAGGACCCAAAATATGTGGAGAAACCCTGAAAAACGTGAAAATTAAAAATTTACACTGTCGGACACAGAATATGGAGGGAAACCATGAAAAAAAGTGGAAAATTAAAAATTCACACTGTATTACCCAGAATATGGCGAGAAATACTGAAAATCGTGGAAAAGTAAAAATTCACACTGAAGGAACTGGAATATGGCAAGAAAACCTGAAAAACGTGGAAATGAGAAAATCACATTATTGGACCCAGAAGATGTCGAAAAAACCTGAAAAATGAGGAAAATTAAAAACTCATACTGAAGGACCCAGAATATGGAGAGAAACCCTGAGAAACGTGGAAAATTAAAAACTTACACTGAAGGACCCCGAATATGGCCAGAAAACCTGAAAAAGGTGGAAAATGAGAAAATCACACTGTAGGAGCCAGAATTGCGGAAAAACTTGAAAAACGTGGAAAATGAGAAAATCACAATGTAGGACCCAGAATATGCTGAGAAATCATGAAAAACGTGAAAATTAAAAATTCACACTCTCGGACCCAGAATATGTCGAGAAACCCTGAAAAAAGTAGAAAATTAAAAACTCTCAGTGCAGGACCCAGTATATGCCAAGGAACCCTGAAAAACGTGAACATTAAAAATTCACACAGTCAGACCCAGAATATTGCAAGAAACCACGAAAAATGTGGAAAATGAGAAAATCACACTGTATTACCCAGAATATGGCGAGAAATAGATAAAACATGGAAAATTAAAAATTCACCCTGAAGAACCTGAAATATGGCAAGAAAAAATGAAAAACGTGGAAATGAGAAAATCACATTGTTGTACCCAGAAGATGTCGAAAAAACCTGAAAAATTAGGAAAATTAAAATTTCAAACTAAAGGACCCGGAATCTGGTGAGAAAACCTGAAAACGAGGAAATTAAAAACTCACACTGAAGGACCCAGGATATGGCGAGAAACCTTGAGAAACATGGAAAATTAAAAATTCACACTGAAGGACCCCGAATATGGCGAGAAAACCTGAAAAAGGTAGAAAATACGAATAATCACACTGTAGGACCTAGAATTGTGAAAAAACTTGAAAAACGTTGAAAATGAGAAAATCACAGTGTAGGACCCTGAATATGGCAAGAAACCCTGAAAGAAGTAGAAAATTTAAAACTCACACTGAAGGACCCAGAATATGGCGAGAAAACCTGAAAAAGGTGGAAAATGAGAAAATCACACTGTAGGACCCAGAATATGCTGAGAAACCCTGAAAAATTGGAAAATTAAAAATTCACGCTGAAGGACCCGGAATATGGCAAGAGAAGCTGAAAAAGGTGGAAAATGAGAAAATCACATTAAGGACCCAGAATTGTGAAAAAACTGAAAAAGGTGGAAAATGAGAAAATCACACTGCACCCAGAATATGCTGAGAAACCCTGAAAAACGTGGAAAATTAAAAATTCACACTGAAGGACCCAGAATATGGCAAGAAAACCTGAAAAACGAGGAAAATTAAAAACTCAAACTGAAGGACCCAGAATATGGCGAGAAAACCTGAAAAACCTGGAAAATTAAATATTCACACTTTAGGACACAGAATATAGCGAGAAACACTCAAAAAGGAGGAAAATGAGAATTTCACACTGTAGTACCCAGAATATTACGAAAAAAATTAAAAATGTGGTAAATTTAAAATTCACACTGTAGTACCAAGAATATGGCGAGAAACCCTGAAAAAAGTAGAATTTAAAAAACTCACACTGAAGGACCTCGGATACGGTGAGAAAACCTGAAAAACGTGGAAATGAGAAAATCACAGTGTAGGACCCAGAATATGACGAAAAAACCTGAAAAACGTGGAAAATTAAAAATTCAAACTGAAGGACCCACATATAGCGAGCAAACCTGAAAAACGAGGAAAATTAAAATCTCACACTGAAGAACCCAGAATATGGGGAGAAAACCTGAAAAACCGGGAAAATTAAATATTCACACTGTAGGACCGAGAATATAGCGAGAAACACTGAAAAATGTTATAAATAAAAATTCACACTTTAGGACCAGAATATGGCAAAAAACCATGAAAAACGTGGAAAATTAAAAACTCACACTGAAGGACCCCGAATATGGCAAGAAAACCTGAAAAAGGTGGAAAATGAGAATAATCACACTGTAGGACACAGAATTGCAAAAAAAACCTTGAAAAACGTTGAAAATGAGAAATTCACACCAGAATATGCCGAGAAACCCTGAAAAACGTGGAAAATTAAATATACATGCTGTAGGACCCAGAATATGGCGAAAAACCCTGAAAAAATTAGAAAAGAAAAACTCACAATGAGAGACCCTGAATATGGAGAGAAAACCTGAGAAAGGTAGAAAATGAGAAAATCACACTGAAGGACACAGAATTGTGAAAATACTTGTAAAAAGTGGAAAATGAGAAAATCACTCTGTAGGACCCAGAATATGCCGAGATACCCTGAAAAACGTGGAAAATTGAAAATTAACACTGAAGTACCCGGAATATGGCAAGAAAACCTGAAAAAAGTGGGAAAATGAGGAAAATCACATTGTAGGACCCAGTATATGCCGAGAAACCCTGAAAAACATGGAAATTAAAAATTCACACTGAACTACACGGAATATGGCAAGAAAACCTAAAAAGGTGGAAAAGGAGAAAATCACATGTAGGACCCAGATTGCTAACAAACTTGACAAAGGTGGAAAATGAGAAAATCTCACTGAAGGACCCAGAATATGCTGAGAAACACTGAAAAACGTGGAAAAATAAAAATTCACACTGAAGGACCCAGAATATGGAAAAAAAAAACCCTGAAAAACGAGGAAAATTAAAAAACTGAAACAGAAGGACCCAGAATATGGCGAGAAAACTCTGAAAAACATGGAAAATAAAATATTCACACTGCAGGACACAGAATATGACGAAAAAACCTGAAAAAAGTGGAAAATTAAAAATTCAGGCTGAAGGACCTGGATATGGCGAGCAAACCTGAAAAACGAGGAAAATTAAATCTCACACTGAAGGACCCAGAATATGGCAAGAAAACATGAAAAACCTGTAAAATTAAAAATTCACACTGTAGGACCCAGAATATGCTGAGAAAATCTGAAAAAGTTGGAAAATGAGAAAATCAAACCTGTAGGACCCTGAGTATGACGAAAACACCTGAAAAAAAGTGGAAAATTAAAAATTCACACTGAAGGACCTGGAATATGGCGAGAAAACCTGAAAAAAAAGGATAATAAAAAACTCACCCTGAAGGACCAGAATATAGCGAGAAAACCTGAAATACAAGGAAATTAAAAATACACGCTGTGGGACCCAGGATATGGCGAGAAACCCTGAAAAAAAAAGAAAATTAAAAAACTCACACTGAAGGGACCCCGAACACAGCGGAAAAAACATGAAAAAGGTGGAAAATGAGAAATCACAGTGTAGGAAACAGAATTACGAAAAAACTTGAAAAAAGTCGAAAATGAGAAAATCACACTGCAGGACCCAAAATATGCCGAGAAACCCTGAAAAATGTGAAAATTAAAAATTCACACTGTCGGACCCACAATATGGCAAGAAACCATGAAAAAAGTGGAAAATTAAAAATTACACACTGTATTACCCAGAATATGGCGAGAAATACTGAAAATCGTGGAAAAGTAAAAATTCACACTGAAGGAACTGGAATATGGCTAGAAAACCTGAAAACGTGGAAATGAGAAAATCACATTGTTGTACCCAGAAGATGTCGAAAAAACCTGAAAAATTAGGAAAATTAAAATTTCAAACTAAAGGACCCGGAATCTGGTGAGGAAAACCTGAAAACGGAGGAAATTAAAAACTCACACTGAAGGACCCAGGGATATGGCGAGGAAACCTTGAGGAACATGGAAAATTAAAAATTCACACTGAAGGACCCGGAATATGGCGAGAAAACCTGAAAAAGGTAGAAAATACGAATAATCACACTGTAGGACCCAGATTGTGAAAAAACTTGAAAAACGTTGAAAATGAGAAAATCACAGTGTAGGACCCTGAATATGGCAAGAACCCTGAAAGAAGTAGAAAATTTAAAACTCACACTGAAGGACCCAGAATATGCTGAGAAACCCTGAAAAATTGGAAAATTAAAAATTCACGCTGAAGGACCCGGAATATGGCAAGAGAAGCTGAAAAAGGTAGAAAATGAGAAAATCACACTGCACCCAGAATATGCTGAGAAACCCTGAAAAACGTGGAAAATTAAAAATTCACACTAAAGGGCCCAGAATATGGCAAGAAAACCTGAAAAAAGTGGAAAATGAGGAAAATCACATTGTAGGACCCAGTATATGCCGAGAAACCCTGAAAAACATGGAAAATTAAAAATTCACACTGAAGTATCCGGAATATGGCAAGAAAACCTAAAAAGGTGGAAAAGGAGAAAATCACATGTAGGACCCAGAATTGCTAACAAACTTGACAAAGGTGGAAAATGAGAAAATCTCACTGAAGGACCCCAGAATATGCTGAGAAACCCTGAAAAACGTGGAAAAATTAAAATTCACACTGAAGGACCCAGAATATGGAAAAAAAAAAACCCTGAAAAACGAGGAAAATTAAAAAACTGAAACAGAAGGACCCAGAATATGGCGAGAAACTCTGAAAAACATGAAAAATAAAATATTCACACTGTAGGACACAGAATATAGTGAGAAACACTCAAAAAGGAGGAAAATGAGAATTTCACACTGTAGTACCCCAGAATATTACGAAAAAAATTAAAAATGTGGTAAATTTAAAATTCACACTGTAGTACCAAGAATATGGCGAGAAACCCTGAAAAAAGTAGAATTTAAAAAACTCACACTGAAGGACCTCGGATATGGCGAGAAAACCTGAAAAACGTGGAAATGAGAAAATCACAGTGTAGGATCCAGAATATGACGAAAAAAACCTGAAAAACGTGGAAAATTAAAAATTCAAACTGAAGGACCCACATATAGCGAGCAAACTGAAAAACGAGGAAAATTAAAATCTCACACTGAAGAACCCAGAATATGGGGAGAAAACCTGAAAAACCGGGAAAATTAAAATATTCACACTGTAGGACCGAGAATATAGCGAGAAACACTGAAAAATGTTATAAATTAAAAATTCACACTTTAGGACCAGAATATGGCAAAAAACCATGAAAAACGTGGGAAAATTAAAAACTCACACTGAAGGACCCCGAATATGGCAAGAAAACCTGAAAAAGGTGGAAAATGAGAATAATCACACTGTAGGGACACAGAATTGCAAAAAAAAAAACTTGAAAAACGTTGAAAATGAGAAATTCACACCAGAATATGCCGAGAAACCCTGAAAAACGTGGAAAATTAAATATACATGCTGTAGGACCCAGAATATGGCGAAAAACCCTGAAAAAATTAGAAAAGAAAAAACTCACAATGAGAGACCCTGAATATGGAGAGAAAACCTGAGAAAGGTAGAAAATGAGAAAATCACACTGAAGGACACAGAATTGCGAAAATACTTGTAAAAAGTGGAAAATGAGGGAAATCACACTGTAGGACCCAGAATATGCCGAGATACCCTGAAAAACGTGGAAAATTAAAAATTAACACTGAAGTACCCGGAATATGGCAAGAAAACCTGAAAAAAAGTGGAAAATGAGAAAATCACATTGTAGGACCCAGTATATGCCGAGAAACCCAGAAAAACATGGAAAATTAAAACTCACACTGAAGTACCCGGAATATGGCAAGAAAACCTAAAAAGGTGGAAAAGGAGAAAATCACATGTAGGACCCAGAATTGCTAACAAATTTGACAAAGGTGGAAAATGAGAAAATCTCACTGAAGGACCCAGGAATATGCTGAGAAACCCTGAAAAACGTGGAAAAAATAAAAATTCACACTGAAGGACCCAGAATATGGGAAAAAAACCCTGAAAAACGAGTAAAATTAAAAAATGAAACTGAAGGACCCAGAATATTGCGAGAAACTCTGAAAAACATGAAAAATAAAATATTCACACTGTAGGACACAGAATATGGCGAGAAACACTGAAAAAGGAAGAAAAAGAGAAAATCACACTGTAGGACCCAGAATATGCCGAGATACCCTGAAAAACGAGGAAAATTTAAAAATTAACACTGAAGTACCGGAATATGGCAAGAAAACCTAAAACAAGTGGAAAATGAGAAAATCTCACTAAAGGACCCAGAATATGCTGAGAAACCCTGAAAAACGTGGAAAAATAAAAATTCACACTGAAGGACCCAGAGAATATGGAAAAAAAAACCCCTGAAAAACGAGGAAAATTAAAAAACTGAAACAGAAGGACCCAGAATATGGCGAGAAACTCTGAAAAACATGGAAAATAAAATATTCACACTGCAGGACACAGAATATGACGAAAAAACCTGAAACAGTGGAAAATTAAAAATTCAGGCTGAAGGACCTGGATATGGCGAGCAAACCTGAAAAAACGAGGAAAATTAAATCTCACACTGAAGGACCCAGAATATGGCAAGAAAACATGAAAAACCTGTAAAATTAAAAATTCACACTGTAGGACCCAGAATATGCTGAGAAAATCTGAAAAAGTTGGAAAATGAGAAAATCACACTGTAGGAACCTGAGTATGACGAAAACACCTGAAAAAAAAGTGGAAAATTAAAAATTCACACTGAAGGACCTGGAATATGGCGAGAAAACCTGAAATACAAGGAAATTAAAAATACACGCTGTGGGACCCAGGATATGGCAAGAAACCCTGAAAAAAGGAGAAAATTAAAAACTCAAACTGAAGGACCCCGAATACAGCGAAAAACATGAAAAAGGTGGAAAATGAGAAATCACAGTGTAGGAAACAGAATTACGAAAAAACTTGAAAAAGTCGAAAATGAGAGAAATCACACTGCAGGACCCAAAATATGCCGAGAAACCCTGAAAAATGTGAAAATTAAAAATTCACACTGTCGGACCCACAATATGGCAAGAAACCATGAAAAAAGTGGAAAATTAAAAATTCACACTGTATTACCCAGAATATGGCGAGAAATACTGAAAATCGTGGAAAAGTAAAAATTCACACTGAAGGAACTGGAATATGGCAAGAAAACCTGAAAAACGTGGAAATGAGAAAATCACATTGTTGTACCCAGAAGATGTCGTAAAAACCTGAAAAATGAGGAAAATTAAAATTTCAAACTGAAGGACCCGGAATCTGGTGAGAAAACCTGAAAACGAGGGAAATTAAAAACTCACACTGAAGGACCCAGGATATGGCAAAAAACCTTGAGAAACATGGAAAATTAAAAATTCACACTGAAGGACCCCGAATATGGCGAGAAAACATGAAAAAAGGTAGAAAATACGAATAATCACACTGTAGGACCCAGAATTGTGAAAAAACTTGAAAAACGTTGAAAATGAGAAAATCACAGTGTAGGACCCTGAATATGGCAAGAAACCCTGAATGAAGTAGAAAATTTAAAACTCACACTGAAGGACCCAGAATATGGCGAGAAAACCTGAAAACGGTGGGAAAATGAGAAAAATCACACTGTAGGACCCAGAATATGCTGAGAAACCCTGAAAAATTGGAAAATTAAAAATTCACGCTGAAGGACCAGGAATATGGCAAGAGAAGCTGAAAAAGGTGGAAAATGAGAAAATCACATAAAGGACCCAGAATTGTGAAAAAACTTGAAAAAGGTGGAAAATGAGAAAATCACACTGCACCCAGAATATGCTGAGAAACCCTGAAAAACGTGGAAAATTAAAAATTCACACTGAAGGACCCAGAATATGGCAAGGAAAACCTGAAAAACGAGGAAAATTAAAAACTCAAACTGAAGGACCAGAAAATGGCGAGAAAACCTGAAAAACCTGGAAAATTAAATATTCACACTGTAGGACACAGAATATAGTGAGAAACACTCAAAAATGAGGAAAATGAGAATTTCACACTGTACGTACGCAGAATATTACGAAAAAAATTAAAATGTGGTAAATTTAAAATTCACACTGTGTAGTACCAAGAATATGGCGAGAAACCCTGATAAAAAGTAGAATTTAAAAAACTCACACTGAAGGACCTCGGATATGGCGAGAAAACCTGAAAAACGTGGGAAATGAGAAAATCACAATGTAGGACCCAGAATATGACGAAAAAACCTGAAAAACGTGGAAAATTAAAAATTCAAACTGAAGGACCACATATAGCGAGCAAACCTGAAAAACGAGGAAAATTAAAATCTCACACTGAAGAACCCAGAATATGGGGAGAAAACCTGAAAACCGGGAAAATTAAATATGCACACTGTAGGACCGAGAATATAGCGAGAAACACTGAAAAATGTTATAAATTAAAAATTCACACTTTAGGACCAGAATATGGCAAAAAACCATGAAAAACGTGGAAAATTAAAAACTCACACTGAAGGACCCCGAATATGGCAAGAAAACCTGAAAAAGTGGAAAATGAGAATAATCACACTGTAGGACACAGAATTGCAAAAAAACCTTGAAAAACGTTGAAAATGAGAAATTCACACCAGAATATGCCGAGAAACCCTGAAAAACGTGGAAAATTAAATATACATGCTGTAGGACCCAGAATATGGCGAAAAACCCTGAAAAAATTAGAAAAGGAAAAAGTCACAATGAGAGACCCTGAATATGGAGAGAAAACCTGAGAAAGGTAAGAAAATGAGAAAATCACACTGAAGGACACAGAATTGCGAAAATACTTGTAAAAAGTGGAAAATGAGAAAATCACACTGTAGGACCCTGAATATGCCGAGATAAACTGAAAAACGTGGAAAATTAAAAATTAACACTGAAGTACCCGGAATATGGAAAGAAAACCTGAAAAACGTGGAAATGAGAAAATCACATTGTTGTACCCAGAAGATGTCGAAAAAACCTGAAAAATGAGGAAAATTAAAATTTCAAACTGAAGGACCCGGAATCTGGTGAGAAAACCTTAAAAAACGAGGAAATTAAAAACTCACACTGAAGGACCCAGAATATGGCGAGAAACCTTGAGAAACATGGAAAATTAAAAATTCACACTGAAGGACCCAGAATTTGGCGAGAAAACCTGAAAACGGTGGAAAATGAGAAAATCACTACTGTAGGACCCAGAATATGCTGAGAAACCCTGAAAAATTGGAAAATTAAAAATTCATGCTGAAGGACCCGGAATATGGCAAGAGAAGCTGAAAAAGGTGGAAAATGAGGAAAATCACATAAAGGTCCCAGAATTGTGAAAAAACTTGAAAAAGGTGGAAAATGAGAAAATCACACTGCACCCAGAATATGCTGAGAAACCCTGAAAAACGTGGAAAATTAAAAATTCACACTGAAGGACCCAGAATATGGCAAGAAAACCCTGAAAAACGAGGAAAATTAAAAACTCAAACTGAAGGACCAGAAAATGGCGAGAAAAACCTGAAAAACCTGGAAAATTAAATATTCACACTGTAGGACACAGAATATAGTGAGAAACACTCAAAAAGGAGGAAAATGAGGAATTTCACACTGTAGTACGCAGAATATTACGAAAAAAATTAAAAATGTGGTAAATTTAAAATTCACACTGTAGTACCAAGAATATGGCGAGAAACCCTGATAAAAGTAGAATTTAAAAAACTCACACTGAAGGGACCTCGGATATGGCGAGAAAACCTGAAAAACGTGGAAATGAGAAAATCACAATGTAGGACCCAGAATATGACGAAAAAACCTGAAAAACGTGGAAAATTAAAAATTCAAACTGAAGGACCCACATATAGCGAGCAAACCTGAAAAACGAGGAAAATTAAAATCTCACACTGAAGAACCCCAGAATATGGGGAGAAAACCTGAAAAACCGGGAAAATTAAATATTCACACTGTAGGACCGAGAATATAGCGAGAAACACTGAAAAATGTTATAAATTAAAAATTCACACTTTAGGGACCAGAATATGGCAAAAAACCATGAAAAACGTGGAAAATTAAAAACTCACACTGAAGGACCCCGAATATGGCAAGAAAACCTGAAAAAGGTGGAAAATGAGAATAATCACACTGTAGGACACAGAATTGCAAAAAAAACCTTGAAAAACGTTGAAAATGAGAAATTCACACCAGAATATGCCGAGAAACCCTGAAAAACGTGGAAAATTAAATATACATGCTGTAGGACCCAGAATATGGCGAAAAACCTGAAAAAATTAGAAAAGAAAAAGTCACAATGAGAGACCCTGAATATGGAGAGAAAACCTGAGAAAGGTAAGAAAATGAGAAAATCACACTGAAGGACACAGAATTGCGAAAATACTTGTAAAAAGTGGAAAATGAGAAAATCACACTGTAGGACCCTGAATATGCCGAGATAAACTGAAAAACGTGGGGAAAATTAAAAATTAACACTGAAGTACCCCGGAATATGGAAAGAAAACCTGAAAAACGTGGAAATGAGAAAATCACATTGTTGTACCCAGAAGATGTCGAAAAAAACCTGAAAAATGAGGAAAATTAAAATTTCAAACTGAAGGACCCGGAATCTGGTGAGAAAACCTTAAAAACGAGGAAATTAAAAACTCACACTGAAGGACCCAGAATATGGCGAGAAACCTTGAGAAACATGGAAAATTAAAAATTCACACTGAAGGACCCAGAATTTGGCGAGAAAACCTGAAAACGGTGGAAAATGAGAAAATCACACTGTAGGACCCAGAATATGCTGAGAAACCCTGAAAAATTGGAAAATTAAAAATTCATGCTGAAGGACCCGGAATATGGCAAGAGAAGCTGAAAAAGGTGGAAAATGAGAAAATCACATAAAGGTCCCAGAATTGTGAAAAAACTTGAAAAAGGTGGAAAATGAGAAAATCACACTGCACCCAGAATATGCTGAGAAACCCTGAAAAACGTGGAAAATTAAAAATTCACACTGAAGGACCCAGAATATGGCAAGAAAACCTGAAAAACGAGGAAAATTAAAAACTCAAACTGAAGGACCCAGAATATGGCGAGAAAACCTGAAAAACCTGGAAAATTAAATATTCACACTGTAGGACACAGAATATAGCGAAAAACACTCAAAAAGGAGGAAAAATGAGAATTTCACACTGTAGTACCCAAAATATTACGAAAAAAATTAAAAATGTGGGTAAATTTAAAATTCACACTGTAGTACCAAGAATATGGCGAGAAACCCTGAAAAAAGTAGAATTTAAAAAACTCACACTGAAGGACCTTGGTTAGGGCGAGAAAACCTGAAAAATGTGGAAATGAGAAAATCACAGTGTAGGACCCAGAATATGACGAAAAAACCTGAAAATCGTTGGAAAATTAAAAATTCAAACTGAAGGACCCACATATAGCGAGCAATCCTGAAAAATGAGGAAAATTAAAATCTCACACTGAAGACCCAGAATATGGCGAGAAAACCTGAAAAACCGGGAAAATTAAATATTCACACTGTAGGACCGAGAATATAGCGAGAAACACTGAAAAGTGTTATAAATTAAAAATTCACACTTTAGGACCAGAATATGGCAAAAAAACCATGAAAAACGTGGAAAATTAAAAAACTCACACTGAAGGACCCCAAATATGGCAAGAAAACCTGAAAAAGGTGGAAAATGAGAATAATCACACTGTAGGACACAGAATTGCAAAAAAAAAAAAAACTTGAAAAAACGTTGAAAATGAGAAATTCACACCAGAATATGCCGAGAAACCCTGAAAAACGTGGAAAATTAAATATACATGCTGTAAGGACCCAGAATATGGCGAAAAACCCTGAAAAAATTAGAAAAGAAAAACTCACAATGAGAGACCCTGAATATGGAGAGAAAACCTGAGAAAGGTAGAAAATGAGAAAATCACACTGAAGGACACAGAATTGCGAAAATAATTGTAAAAAAGTGGAAATGAGGAAAATCACACTGTAGGACACAGAATATGCTGGAGATACCCTGAAAAACGTGGAAAATTAAAAATTAACATTGAAGTACCCGGAACATGGCAAGAAAACCTAAAAAGGTGGAAAAGGAGAAAAATCACATGTAGGACCCAGAATTCCTAACAAACTTGACAAAGGTGGAAAATGAGAAAAATCTCACTGAAGGACCCAGAATATGCTGAGAAACCCTGAAAAACGGGGGAAAAATAAAAATTCACACTGAAGGACCCAGAATATGGAAAAAAAAACCCTGAAAAAGGAGGAAAATTAAAAAACTGAAACAGAAGGACCCAGAATATGGCGAGAAACTCTGAAAAACATGGAAAATAAAATATTCACACTGTAGGACACAGAATATGACGAAAAAACCTGAAAAAAGTGGAAAATTAAAAATTCAGGCTGAAGGACCTGGATATGGCGAGCAAACCTGAAAAACGAGGAAAATTAAATCTCACACTGAAGGACCCAGAATATGGCAAGAAAACATGAAAAAACTGTAAAAATTAAAATTCACACTGAAGGACACAGAATATGCTGAGAAAATCTGAAAAAGTTGGAAAATGAGAAAATCACACTGTAGGACCCTGACTGAGTATGACGAAAACACCTGAAAAAAAGTGGAAAATTAAAAATTCACACTGAAGGACCTGGAATATGGCGAGAAAACCTGAAAAAAAAAGGATAATAAAAAACTCACCCTGAAGGACCAGAATATAGCGAGGAAAACCTGAAATACAAGGAAATTAAAAATACACGCTGTGGGACCCAGGATATGGCAAGAAACCCTGAAAAAGGAGAAAATTAAAAACTCAAACTGAAGGACCCCGAATACAGCGAGAAAAACATGAAAAAGGTGGAAAATGAGAAATCACAGTGTAGGAAACAGAATTACGAAAAAACTTGAAAAAAGTCGAAAATGAGAAAATCACACTGCAGGACCCAAAATATGCCGAGAAACCCTGAAAAATGTGAAAATTAAAAATTCACCACTGTCGGACCCACAATATGGCAAGAAACCATGAAAAAAGTGGGAAAATTAAAAATTCACACTGAAGGAACTGGAATATGGCAAGAAAACCTGAAAAACGTGGAAATGAGAAAATCACATTGTTGTACTCAGAAGATGTCGAAAAAACCTGAAAAATTAGGAAAATTAAAATTTCAAACTGAAGGACCCCGGAATCTGGTGAGAAAACCTGAAAACGAGGAAATTAAAAACTCACACTGAAGGGACCCAGGATATGGCGAGAAACCTTGAGAAACATGGAAAATTAAAAATTCACACTGAAGGGACCCCGAATATGGCGAGAAAACCTGAAAAAGGTAGAAAATACGAATAATCACACTGTAGGACCCAGAATTGTGAAAAAACTTGAAAAACGTTGAAAATGAGAAAATCACAATGTAGGACCCTGAATATGGCAAGAAACCCTGAAAGAAGTAGAAAATTTAAAACTCACACTGAAGGACCCAGAAATATGGCGAGAAAACCTGAAAACGGTGGGAAAATGAGAAAATCACACTGTAGGACCCAGAATATGCTGAGAAACCCTGAAAAATTGGAAAATTAAAAATTCACGCTGAAGGACCCGGAATATGGCAAGAGAAGCTGAAAAAGGTGGAAAATGAGGAAAACCACATAAAGGACCCAGAATTGCGAAAAAACTTGAAAAAGGTGGAAAATGAGAAAATCACACTGCACCCAGAATATGCTGAGAAACCCTGAAAAACGTGGAAAATTAAAAATTCACACTGAAGGACCCAGAATATGGCAAGAAAACCTGAAAAAACAAGGAAAATTAAAAACTCAAACTGAAGGACCAGAAAATGGCGAGAGAAACCTGAAAAACCTGGAAAATTAAATATTCACACTGTAGGACACAGAATATAGTGAGAAACACTCAAAAAGGAGGAAAATGAGAATTTCACACTGTAGTACGCAGAATATTACGAAAAAAATTAAAATGTGGTAAATTTAAAATTCACACTGTAGTACCAAGAATATGGCGAGAAACCCTGATAAAAGTAGAATTTAAAAAACTCACACTGAAGGACCTCGGATATGGCGAGAAAACCTGAAAAACGTGGAAATTAGAAAATCACAATGTAGGACCCAGAATATGACGAAAAAACCTGAAAAACGTGGAAAATTAAAAATTCAAACTGAAGGACCCACATATAGCGAGCAAATCTGAAAAACGAGGGAAAATTAAAATCTCACACTGAAGAACCCAGAATATGGGGAGAAAACCTGAAAAAACCGGGAAATTAAATATTCACACTGTAGGATCCGAGAATATATGCGAGAAACACTGAAAAATGTTATAAATTAAAAATTCACACTTTAGGACCAGAATATGGCAAAAAAACCATGAAAAACGTGGAAAATTAAAAAACTCACACTGAAGGGACCCTCCGGAATATGGCAAGAAAACCTGAAAAAGGTGGGAAAATGAGAATAATCACACTGTAGGACACAGAATTGCAAAAAAAACCTTGAAAAACGTTGAAAATGAGGAAAATTCACACCAGAATATGCCGAGAAACCCTGAAAAACGTGGAAAATTAAATATACATGCTGTAGGACCCAGAATATGGCGAAAAACCCTGAAAAAATTAGAAAAGAAAAAGTCACAATGAGAGACCCTGAATATGGAGAGAAAACCTGAGAAGGTAGAAAATGAGAAAATCACACTGAAGGACACAGAATTGCGAAAATACTTGTAAAAAGTGGAAAAATGAGAAAATCACACTGTAGGACCCTGAATATGCCGAGATAAACTGAAAAACGTGGAAAATTAAAAATTAACACTGAAGTACCCGGAATATGGAAAGAAAACCTGAAAAACGTGGAAATGAGAAAATCACATTGTTGTACCCAGAAGATGTCGAAAAAACCTGAAAAATGAGGAAAATTAAAATTTCAAACTGAAGGACCCGGAATCTGGTGAGAAAACCTTAAAAAACGAGGAAATTAAAAACTCACACTGAAGGACCCAGAATATGGCGAGAAACCTTGAGAAACATGGAAAATTAAAAATTCACACTGAAGGACCCAGAATTTGGCGAGAAAACCTGAAACGGTGGAAAATGAGAAAATCACACTGTAGGACCCAGAATATGCTGAGAAACCTGAAAAATTGAAAATTAAAAATTCATGCTGAAGGACCCGGAATATGGCAAGAGAAGCTGAAAAAGGTGGGGAAAATGAGAAAATCACATAAAGGTCCCAGAATTGTGAAAAAACTTGAAAAAGGTGGAAAATGAGAAAATCACACTGCACCCAAGAATATGCTGAGAAACCCTGAAAAACGTGGAAAATTAAAAATTCACACTGAAGGACCCAGAATATGGCAAGAAAACCTGAAAAACGAGGAAAATTAAAAACTCAAACTGAAGGACCCAGAATATCGGCGAGGGAAAACCTGAAAAACCTGGAAAATTAAATATTCACACTGTAGGACACAGAATATAGCGAAAAACACTCAAAAAGGAGGAAAATGAGAATTTCACACTGTAGTACCCAAAATATTACGAAAAAAATTAAAAATGTGGTAAATTTAAAATTCACACTGTAGTACCAAGAATATGGCGAGAAACCCTGAAAAAAGTAGAATTTAAAAAACTCACACTGAAGGACCTTGGTTAGGGCGAGAAAACCTGAAAAATGTGGAAATGAGAAAATCACAGTGTAGGACCCAGAATATGACGAAAAAACCTGAAAATCGTGGAAAATTAAAAATTCAAACTGAAGGACCCACATATAGCGAGCAATCCTGAAAAATGAGGA
>NW_028227674.1:0-94289 GCF_978045245.1 Mus caroli | reverse complement strand
AATGTACTACACTGTGGATTTCATCTAATGCGGGTTTTTCAGTAAATTCTAAGTTTTTCAGTGCAACTCACTCATATACAATGTACTACACTGTGGATTTCGTCTAATGCGGGTTTTTCAGTAAATTCTAAGTTTTTCAGTGCAACTCACTCATATACAATGTACTACACTGTGCATTTCGTCTAATGCGGGTTTTTCAGTAAATTCTAAGTTTTTCAGTGCAACTCACTCATATACAATGTACTACACTGTGCATTTCGTCTAATGCGGGTTTTTCAGTAAATTCTAAGTTTTTCAGTGCAACTCACTCATATACAATGTACTACACTGTGCATTTCGTCTAATGCGGGTTTTTCAGTAAATTCTAAGTTTTTCAGTGCAACTCACTCATATACAATGTACTACACTGTGCATTTCGTCTAATGCGGGTTTTTCAGTTAATTCTAAGTTTTTCAGTGCAACTCACACATATACAATGTACTACACTGTGCATTTCGTCTAATGCGGGTTTTTCAGTAAATTCTAAGTTTTTCAGTGCAACTCACTCATATACAATGTACTACACTCTGCATTTCGTCTAATGCGGGTTTTTCAGTAAATTCTAAGTTTTTCAGTGCAACTCACTCATATACAATGTACTACACTGTGCATTTCGTCTAATGCGGGTTTTTCAGTAAATTCTAAGTTTTTCAGTGCAACTCACTCATATACAATGTACTACACTGTGCATTTCGTCTAATGCGGGTTTTTCAGTAAATTCTAAGTTTTTCAGTGCAACTCACTCATATACAATGTACTACACTGTGCATTTCGTCTAATGCGGGTTTTTCAGTAAATTCTAAGTTTTTCAGTGCAACTCACTCATATTCAATATACTACACTGTGCATTTCGTCTAATGCGGGTTTTTTAGTAAATTCTAAGTTTTTCAGTGCAAATCACTCATATACTATGTACTACACTGTGCATTTCGTCTAATGCGGGTTTTTCAGTAAATTCTAAGTTTTTCAGTGCAACTCACTCATATACAATGTACTACACTGTGGATTTCGTCTAATGCGGGTTTTTCAGTAAATTCTAAGTTTTTCAGTGCAACTCACTCATATACAATGTACTACACTGTGCATTTCATCTAATGCGGGTTTTTCAGTAAATTCTAAGTTTTTCAGTGCAACTCACACATATACAATGTACTACACTGTGCATTTCGTCTAATGCGAGTTTTTCAGTAAATTCTAAGTTTTTCAGTGCAACTCACTCATATACAATGTACTACACTGTGGATTTCGTCTAATGCGGGTTTTTCAGTAAATTCTAAGTTTTTCAGTGCAACTCACTCATATACAATGTACTACACTGTGCATTTCTTCTAATGCGGGTTTTTCAGTAAATTCTAGGTTTTTCAGTGCAACTCACACATATACAATGTACTACACTGTGCATTTCGTCTAATGCGGTTTTTTCAGTAAATTCTAAGTTTTTCAGTGCAACTCACTCATATACTATGTACTACACTGTGCATTTCGTCTAATGCGGGTTTTTCAGTAAATTCTAAGTTTTTCAGTGCAACTCACTCATATACAATGTACTACACGGTGCATTTCGTCTAATGCGGGTTTTTCAGTAAATTCTAAGTTTTTCAGTGCAACTCACTCATATACAATGTACTACACTGTGCATTTCGTCTAATGCGGGTTTTTCAGTAAATTCTAAGTTTTTCAGTGCAACTCACTCATATACAATGTACTACACTGTGCATTTCGTCTAATGCGGGTTTTTCAGTAAATTCTAAGTTTTTCAGTGCAACTCACTCATATACAATGTACTACACTGTGCATTTCGTCTAATGCGGGTTTTTCAGTAAATTCAAAGTTTTTCAGTGCAACTCACTCATATTCAATGTACTACACTGTGCATTTCGTCTATTGCGGGTTTTTCAGTAAATTCTAAGTTTTTCAGTGCAACTCACTCATATACAATGTACTACACTGTGCATTTCGTCTAATGCGGGTTTTTCAGTAAATTCTAAGTTTTTCAGTGCAACTCACTCATATACAATGTACTACACTGTGCATTTCGTCTAATGCGGGTTTTTCAGTAAATTCTAAGTTTTTCAGTGCAACTCACTCATATACAATGTACTACACTGTGCATTTCGTCTAATGCGGGTTTTTCAGTAAATTCTAAGTTTTTCAGTGCAACTCACTCATATACAATGTACTACACTGTGGATTTCGTCTAATGCGGGTTTTTCAGTAAATTCTAAGTTTTTCAGTGCAACTCACTCATATACAATGTACTACACTGTGCATTTCATCTAATGCGGGTTTTTCAGTAAATTCTAAGTTTTTCAGTGCAACTCACACATATACAATGTACTACACTGTGCATTTCGTCTAATGCGGGTTTTTCAGTAAATTCTAAGTTTTTCAGTGCAACTCACTCATATACAATGTACTACACTGTGGATTTCGTCTAATGCGGGTTTTTCAGTAAATTCTAAGTTTTTCAGTGCAACTCACTCATATACAATGTACTACACTGTGCATTTCTTCTAATGCGGGTTTTTCAGTAAATTCTAAGTTTTTCAGTGCAACTCACACATATACAATGTACTACACTGTGCATTTCGTCTAATGCGGGTTTTTCAGTAAATTCTAAGTTTTTCAGTGCAACTCACTCATATACTATTTACTACACTGTGCATTTCGTCTAATGCGGGTTTTTCAGTAAATTCTAAGTTTTTCAGTGCAACTCACTCATATACAATGTACTACACGGTGCATTTCGTCTAATGCGGGTTTTTCAGTAAATTCTAAGTTTTTCAGTGCAACTCACTCATATACAATGTACTACACTGTGCATTTCGTCTAATGCGGGTTTTTCAGTAAATTCTAAGTTTTTCAGTGCAACTCACTCATATACAATGTACTACACTGTGCATTTCGTCTAATGCGGGTTTTTCAGTAAATTCTAAGTTTTTCAGTGCAACTCACTCATATACAATGTACTACACTGTGCATTTCGTCTAATGCGGGTTTTTCAGTAAATTCAAAGTTTTTCAGTGCAACTCACTCATATTCAATGTACTACACTGTGCATTTCGTCTATTGCGGGTTTTTCAGTAAATTCTAAGTTTTTCAGTGCAACTCACTCATATACAATGTACTACACTGTGCATTTCGTCTAATGCGGGTTTTTTCAGTAAATTCTAAGTTTTTCAGTGCAACTCACTCATATACAATGTACTACACTGTGCATTTCGTCTAATGCGGGTTTTTCAGTAAATTCTAAGTTTTTCAGTGCAACTCACTCATATACAATGTACTACACTGTGCATTTCGTCTATTGCGGGTTTTTCAGTAAATTCTAAGTTTTTCAGTGCAACTCACTCATATACAATGTACTACACTGTGCATTTCGTCTAATGCGGGTTTTTCAGTAAATTCTAAGTTTTTCAGTGCAACTCACTCATATACAATATACTACACTGTGCATTTCGTCTAATGCGTGTTTTTCAGTAAATTCTAAGTTTTTCAGTGCAACTCACTCATATACAATGTACTACACTGTGCATTTCGTCTAATGCGGGTTTTTCAGTAAATTCTAAGTTTTTCAGTGCAACTCACTCATATACAATGTACTACACTGTGCATTTCGTCTAATGCGGGTTTTTCAGTAAATTCTAAGTTTTTCAGTGCAACTCACTCATATACAATGTACTACACTGTGCATTTCGTCTAATGCGGGTTTTTCAGTAAATTCTAAGTTTTTCAGTGCAACTCACTCATATACAATGTACTACACTGTGCATTTCGTCTAATGCGGGTTTTTCAGTAAATTCTAAGTTTTTCAGTGCAACTCACTCATATTCAATATACTACACTGTGCATTTCGTCTAATGCGGGTTTTTTAGTAAATTCTAAGTTTTTCAGTGCAAATCACTCATATACTATGTACTACACTGTGCATTTCGTCTAATGCGGGTTTTTCAGTAAATTCTAAGTTTTTCAGTGCAACTCACTCATATACAATGTACTACACTGTGGATTTCGTCTAATGCGGGTTTTTCAGTAAATTCTAAGTTTTTCAGTGCAACTCACTCATATACAATGTACTACACTGTGCATTTCATCTAATGCGGGTTTTTCAGTAAATTCTAAGTTTTTCAGTGCAACTCACACATATACAATGTACTACACTGTGCATTTCGTCTAATGCGGGTTTTTCAGTAAATTCTAAGTTTTTCAGTGCAACTCACTCATATACAATGTACTACACTGTGGATTTCGTCTAATGCGGGTTTTTCAGTAAATTCTAAGTTTTTCAGTGCAACTCACTCATATACAATGTACTACACTGTGCATTTCTTCTAATGCGGGTTTTTCAGTAAATTCTAGGTTTTTCAGTGCAACTCACACATATACAATGTACTACACTGTGCATTTCGTCTAATGCGGTTTTTTCAGTAAATTCTAAGTTTTTCAGTGCAACTCACTCATATACTATGTACTACACTGTGCATTTCGTCTAATGCGGGTTTTTCAGTAAATTCTAAGTTTTTCAGTGCAACTCACTCATATACAATGTACTACACGGTGCATTTCGTCTAATGCGGGTTTTTCAGTAAATTCTAAGTTTTTCAGTGCAACTCACTCATATACAATGTACTACACTGTGCATTTCGTCTAATGCGGGTTTTTCAGTAAATTCTAAGTTTTTCAGTGCAACTCACTCATATACAATGTACTACACTGTGCATTTCGTCTAATGCGGGTTTTTCAGTAAATTCTAAGTTTTTCAGTGCAACTCACTCATATACAATGTACTACACTGTGCATTTCGTCTAATGCGGGTTTTTCAGTAAATTCAAAGTTTTTCAGTGCAACTCACTCATATTCAATGTACTACACTGTGCATTTCGTCTATTGCGGGTTTTTCAGTAAATTCTAAGTTTTTCAGTGCAACTCACTCATATACAATGTACTACACTGTGCATTTCGTCTAATGCGGGTTTTTCAGTAAATTCTAAGTTTTTCAGTGCAACTCACTCATATACAATGTACTACACTGTGCATTTCGTCTAATGCGGGTTTTTCAGTAAATTCTAAGTTTTTCAGTGCAACTCACTCATATACAATGTACTACACTGTGCATTTCGTCTAATGCGGGTTTTTCAGTAAATTCTAAGTTTTTCAGTGCAACTCACTCATATACAATGTACTACACTGTGGATTTCGTCTAATGCGGGTTTTTCAGTAAATTCTAAGTTTTTCAGTGCAACTCACTCATATACAATGTACTACACTGTGCATTTCGTCTAATGCGGGTTTTTCAGTAAATTCTAAGTTTTTCAGTGCAACTCACTCATATACAATGTACTACACTGTGCATTTCGTCTAATGCGGGTTTTTCAGTAAATTCTAAGTTTTTCAGTGCAACTCACTCATATACAATGTACTACACTGTGGATTTCGTCTAATGCGGGTTTTTCAGTAAATTCTAAGTTTTTCAGTGCAACTCACTCATATACAATGTACTACACTGTGCATTTCTTCTAATGCGGGTTTTTCAGTAAATTCTAAGTTTTTCAGTGCAACTCACACATATACAATGTACTACACTGTGCATTTCGTCTAATGCGGGTTTTTCAGTAAATTCTAAGTTTTTCAGTGCAACTCACTCATATACAATTTACTACACTGTGCATTTCGTCTAATGCGGGTTTTTCAGTAAATTCTAAGTTTTTCAGTGCAACTCACTCATATACAATGTACTACACGGTGCATTTCGTCTAATGCGGGTTTTTCAGTAAATTCTAAGTTTTTCAGTGCAACTCACTCATATACAATGTACTACACTGTGCATTTCGTCTAATGCGGGTTTTTTCAGTAAATTCTAAGTTTTTCAGTGCAACTCACTCATATACAATGTACTACACTGTGCATTTCGTCTAATGCGGGTTTTTCAGTAAATTCTAAGTTTTTCAGTGCAACTCACTCATATACAATGTACTACACTGTGCATTTCGTCTAATGCGGGTTTTTCAGTAAATTCAAAGTTTTTCAGTGCAACTCACTCATATACAATGTACTACACTGTGCATTTCGTCTATTGCGGGTTTTTCAGTAAATTCTAAGTTTTTCAGTGCAACTCACTCATATACAATGTACTACACTGTGCATTTCGTCTAATGCGGGTTTTTCAGTAAATTCTAAGTTTTTCAGTGCAACTCACTCATATACAATGTACTACACTGTGCATTTCGTCTAATGCGGGTTTTTCAGTAAATTCTAAGTTTTTCAGTGCAACTCACTCATATACAATGTACTACACTGTGCATTTCGTCTATTGCGGGTTTTTCAGTAAATTCTAAGTTTTTCAGTGCAACTCACTCATATACAATGTACTACACTGTGCATTTCGTCTAATGCGGGTTTTTCAGTAAATTCTAAGTTTTTCAGTGCAACTCACTCATATACAATGTACTACACTGTGCATTTCGTCTAATGCGTGTTTTTCAGTAAATTCTAAGTTTTTCAGTGCAACTCACTCATATACAATGTACTACACTGTGCATTTCGTCTAATGCGGGTTTTTCAGTAAATTCTAAGTTTTTCAGTGCAACTCACTCATATACTATGTACTACACTGTGCATTTCGTCTAATGCGGGTTTTTCAGTAAATTCTAAGTTTTTCAGTGCAACTCACTCATATACAATGTACTACACTGTGCATTTCGTCTAATGCGTGTTTTTCAGTAAATTCTAATTTTTTCAGTGCAACTCACTCATATACAATGTACTACACTGTGCATTTCGTCTAATGCGGGTTTTTCAGTAAATTCTAAGTTTTTCAGTGCAACTCACACATATACAATGTACTACACTGTGCATTTCATCTAATGCGGGTTTTTCAGTAAATTCTAAGTTTTTCAGTGCAACTCACTCATATACTATGTACTACACTGTGCATTTCGTCTAATGCGGGTTTTCAGTAAATTCTAAGTTTTTCAGTGCAACTCACTCATATACAATGTACTACACTGTGCATTTCGTCTAATGCGGGTTTTTCAGTAAATTCTAAGTTTTTCAGTGCAACTCACTCATATACAATGTACTACACTGTGCATTTCGTCTAATGCGGGTTTTTCAGTAAATTCTAAGTTTTTCAGTGCAACTCACTCATATACAATGTACTACACTGTACATTTCGTCTAATGCGGGTTTTTCAGTAAATTCTAAGTTTTTCAGTGCAAATCACTCATATACAATGTACTACACTGTGGATTTCATCTAATGCGGGTTTTTCAGTAAATTCTAAGTTTTTCAGTGCAACTCACTCATATACAATGTACTACACTGTGCATTTCGTCTAATGCGGGTTTTTCAGTAAATTCTAAGTTTTTCAGTGCAACTCACTCATATACTATGTACTACACTGTGCATTTCGTCTAATGCGGGTTTTTCAGTAAATTCTAAGTTTTTCAGTGCAACTCACTCATATACAATGTACTACACTGTGCATTTCGTCTAATGCGGGTTTTTCAGTAAATTCTAAGTTTTTCAGTGCAACTCACTCATATTCAATATACTACACTGTGCATTTCGTCTAATGCGGGTTTTTCAGTAAATTCTAAGTTTTTCAGTGCAAATCACTCATATACTATGTACTACACTGTGCATTTCGTCTAATGCGGGTTTTTCAGTAAATTCTAAGTTTTTCAGTGCAACTCACTCATATACAATGTACTACACTGTGGATTTCGTGTAATGCGGGTTTTTCAGTAAATTCTAAGTTTTTCAGTGCAACTCACTCATATACAATGTACTACACTGGGCATTTCATCTAATGCGGGTTTTTCAGTAAATTCTAAGTTTTTCAGTGCAACTCACACATATACAATGTACTACACTGTGCATTTCGTCTAATGCGGGTTTTTCAGTAAATTCTAAGTTTTTCAGTGCAACTCACTCATATACAATGTACTACACTGTGCATTTCGTCTAATGCGGGTTTTTCAGTAAATTCTAAGTTTTTCAGTGCAACTCACTCATATACAATGTACTACACTGTGCATTTCGTCTAATGCGGGTTTTTCAGTAAATTCAAAGTTTTTCAGTGCAACTCACTCATATTCAATGTACTACACTGTGCATTTCGTCTATTGCGGGTTTTTCAGTAAATTCTAAGTTTTTCAGTGCAACTCACTCATATACAATGTACTACACTGTGCATTTCGTCTAATGCGGGTTTTTCAGTAAATTCTAAGTTTTTCAGTGCAACTCACTCATATACAATGTACTACACTGTGCATTTCGTCTAATGCGGGTTTTTCAGTAAATTCTAAGTTTTTCAGTGCAACTCACTCATATACAATGTACTACACTGTGCATTTCGTCTAATGCGGGTTTTTCAGTAAATTCTAAGTTTTTCAGTGCAACTCACTCATATACAATGTACTACACTGTGCATTTCGTCTAATGCGGGTTTTTCAGTAAATTCTAAATTTTTCAGTGCAACTCACTCATATTCAATATACTACACTGTGCATTTCGTCTAATGCGGGTTTTTCAGTAAATTCTAAGTTTTTCAGTGCAACTAACTCATATACAATGTACTACACTGTGCATTTCGTCTAATGCGGGTTTTTCAGTAAATTCTAAGTTTTTCAGTGCAACTCACTCATATACAATGTACTACACTGTGCATTTCGTCTAATGCGGGTTTTTCAGTAAATTCTAAGTTTTTCAGTGCAACTCACTCATATACTATGTACTACACTGTGCATTTCGTCTAATGCGGGTTTTTCAGTAAATTCTAAGTTTTTTAGTGCAACTCATTCATATACAATGTACTACACTGTGCATTTCGTCTAATGCGGGTTTTTCAGTAAATTCTAAGTTTTTCAGTGCAACTCACTCATATACAATGTACTACACTGTGCATTTCGTCTAATGCGGGTTTTTCAGTAAATTCTAAGTTTTTCAGTGCAACTCACTCATATACAATGTACTACACTGTACATTTCGTCTAATGCGGGTTTTTCAGTAAATTCTAAGTTTTTCAGTGCAACTCACTCATATACAATGTACTACACTGTGGATTTCATCTAATGCGGGTTTTTCAGTAAATTCTAAGTTTTTCAGTGCAACTCACTCATATACAATGTACTACACTGTGGATTTCGTCTAATGCGGGTTTTTCAGTAAATTCTAAGTTTTTCAGTGCAACTCACTCATATACAATGTACTACACTGTGCATTTCGTCTAATGCGGGTTTTTCAGTATATTCTAAGTTTTCAGTGCAACTCACTCATATTCAATATACTACATTGTGCATTTCGTCTAATGCGGGTTTTTCAGTAAATTCTAAGTTTTTCAGTGCAACTCACTCATATACAATGTACTACACTGTGCATTTCGTCTAATGCGGGTTTTTCAGTAAATTCTAAGTTTTTCAGTGCAACTCACTCATATACAATGTACTACACTGTGCATTTCGTCTAATGCGGGTTTTTCAGTAAATTCTAAGTTTTTCAGTGCAACTCACTCATATACTATGTACTACACTGTGCATTTCGTCTAATGCGGGTTTTTCAGTAAATTCTAAGTTTTTCAGTGCAAGTCACTCATATACAATATACTACACTGTGCATTTCGTCTAATGCGGGTTTTTCAGTAAATTCTAAGTTTTTCAGTGCAACTCACTCATATACAATGTACTACACTGTGCATTTCGTCTAATGCGGGTTTTTCAGTAAATTCTAAGTTTTTCAGTGCAACTCACACATATACAATGTACTACACTGTGCATTTCGTCTAATGCGGGTTTTTCAGTAAATTCTAAGTTTTTCAGTGCAACTCACTCATATACTATGTACTACACTGTGCATTTCGTCTAATGCGGGTTTTTCAGTAAATTCTAAGTTTTTCAGTGCAACTCACTCATATACAATGTATTACACTGTGCATTTCGTCTAATGCGGGTTTTTCAGTAAATTCTAAGTTTTTCAGTGCAACTCACTCATATACAATGTACTACACTGTGCATTTCGTCTAATGCGGGTTTTTCAGTAAATTCTAAGTTTTTCAGTGCAACTCACTCATATACAATGTACTACACTGTGCATTTCGTCTAATGCGGGTTTTTCAGTAAATTCTAAGTTTTTCAGTGCAACTCACTCATATACAATGTACTACACTGTGCATTTCGTCTAATGCGGGTTTTTCAGTAAATTCTAAGTTTTTCAGTGCAACTGACTCATA
Organism: Mus caroli; assembly: GCF_978045245.1. NCBI lineage: Eukaryota > Metazoa > Chordata > Mammalia > Rodentia > Muridae > Mus > Mus caroli. The sequence goes on along the minus strand of NW_028227674.1, from coordinate 84,022 downwards.
TACAATGTACTACACTGTGCATTTCGTCTAATGCGGGTTTTTCAGTAAATTCTAAGTTTTTCAGTGCAACTCACACATATACAATGTACTACACTGTGCATTTCGTCTAATGCGGGTTTTCAGTAAATTCTAAGTTTTTCAGTGCAACTCACTCATATACTATGTACTACACTGTGCATTTCGTCTAATGCGGGTTTTTCAGTAAATTCTAAGTTTTTCAGTGCAACTCACTCATATACAATGTACTACACTGTGCATTTCGTCTAATGCGGGTTTTTCAGTAAATTCTAAGTTTTTCAGTGCAACTCACACATATACAATGCACTACACTGTGCATTTCGTCTAATGCGGGTTTTTCAGTAAATTCTAAGTTTTTCAGTGCAACTCACTCATATACTATGTACTACACTGTGCATTTCGTCTAATGCGGGTTTTTCAGTAAATTCTAAGTTTTTCAGTGCAACTCACTCATATACAATGTACTACACTGTGCATTTCGTCTAATGCGGGTTTTTCAGTAAATTCTAAGTTTTTCAGTGCAACTCACTCATATACAATGTACTACACTGTGCATTTCGTCTAATGCGGGTTTTTCAGTAAATTCTAAGTTTTTCAGTGCAACTCACTCATATACAATGTACTACACTGTACATTTCGTCTAATGCGGGTTTTTCAGTAAATTCTAAGTTTTTCAGTGCAACTCACTCATATACAATGTACTACACTGTGGATTTCATCTAATGCGGGTTTTTCAGTAAATTCTAAGTTTTTCAGTGCAACTCACTCATATACAATGTACTACACTGTGCATTTCGTCTAATGCGGGTTTTTCAGTAAATTCTAAGTTTTTCAGTGCAACTCACTCATATACAATGTACTACACTGTGCATTTCGTCTAATGCGGGTTTTTCAGTAAATTCAAAGTTTTTCAGTGCAACTCACTCATATTCAATGTACTACACTGTGCATTTCGTCTATTGCGGGTTTTTCAGTAAATTCTAAGTTTTTCAGTGCAACTCACTCATATACAATGTACTACACTGTGCATTTCGTCTAATGCGGGTTTTTCAGTAAATTCTAAGTTTTTCAGTGCAACTCACTCATATACAATGTACTACACTGTGCATTTCGTCTAATGCGGGTTTTTCAGTAAATTCTAAGTTTTTCAGTGCAACTCACTCATATACAATGTACTACACTGTGCATTTCGTCTAATGCGGGTTTTTCAGTAAATTCTAAGTTTTTCAGTGCAACTCACTCATATACAATGTACTACACTGTGCATTTCGTCTAATGCGGGTTTTTCAGTAAATTCTAAATTTTTCAGTGCAACTCACTCATATTCAATATACTACACTGTGCATTTCGTCTAATGCGGGTTTTTCAGTAAATTCTAAGTTTTTCAGTGCAACTAACTCATATACAATGTACTACACTGTGCATTTCGTCTAATGCGGGTTTTTCAGTAAATTCTAAGTTTTTCAGTGCAACTCACTCATATACAATGTACTACACTGTGCATTTCGTCTAATGCGGGTTTTTCAGTAAATTCTAAGTTTTTCAGTGCAACTCACTCATATACTATGTACTACACTGTGCATTTCGTCTAATGCGGGTTTTTCAGTAAATTCTAAGTTTTTCAGTGCAACTCATTCATATACAATGTACTACACTGTGCATTTCGTCTAATGCGGGTTTTTCAGTAAATTCTAAGTTTTTCAGTGCAACTCACTCATATACAATGTACTACACTGTGCATTTCGTCTAATGCGGGTTTTTCAGTAAATTCTAAGTTTTTCAGTGCAACTCACTCATATACAATGTACTACACTGTACATTTCGTCTAATGCGGGTTTTTCAGTAAATTCTAAGTTTTTCAGTGCAACTCACTCATATACAATGTACTACACTGTGGATTTCATCTAATGCGGGTTTTTCAGTAAATTCTAAGTTTTTCAGTGCAACTCACTCATATACAATGTACTACACTGTGGATTTCGTCTAATGCGGGTTTTTCAGTAAATTCTAAGTTTTTCAGTGCAACTCACTCATATACAATGTACTACACTGTGCATTTCGTCTAATGCGGGTTTTTCAGTATATTCTAAGTTTTCAGTGCAACTCACTCATATTCAATATACTACATTGTGCATTTCGTCTAATGCGGGTTTTTCAGTAAATTCTAAGTTTTTCAGTGCAACTCACTCATATACAATGTACTACACTGTGCATTTCGTCTAATGCGGGTTTTTCAGTAAATTCTAAGTTTTTCAGTGCAACTCACTCATATACAATGTACTACACTGTGCATTTCGTCTAATGCGGGTTTTTCAGTAAATTCTAAGTTTTTCAGTGCAACTCACTCATATACTATGTACTACACTGTGCATTTCGTCTAATGCGGGTTTTTCAGTAAATTCTAAGTTTTTCAGTGCAAGTCACTCATATACAATATACTACACTGTGCATTTCGTCTAATGCGGGTTTTTCAGTAAATTCTAAGTTTTTCAGTGCAACTCACTCATATACAATGTACTACACTGTGCATTTCGTCTAATGCGGGTTTTTCAGTAAATTCTAAGTTTTTCAGTGCAACTCACACATATACAATGTACTACACTGTGCATTTCGTCTAATGCGGGTTTTTCAGTAAATTCTAAGTTTTTCAGTGCAACTCACTCATATACTATGTACTACACTGTGCATTTCGTCTAATGCGGGTTTTTCAGTAAATTCTAAGTTTTTCAGTGCAACTCACTCATATACAATGTACTACACTGTGCATTTCGTCTAATGCGGGTTTTTCAGTAAATTCTAAGTTTTTCAGTGCAACTCACTCATATACAATGTACTACACTGTGCATTTCGTCTAATGCGGGTTTTTCAGTAAATTCTAAGTTTTTCAGTGCAACTCACTCATATACAATGTACTACACTGTGCATTTCGTCTAATGCGGGTTTTTCAGTAAATTCTAAGTTTTTCAGTGCAACTCACTCATATACAATGTACTACACTGTGCATTTCGTCTAATGCGGGTTTTTCAGTAAATTCTAAGTTTTTCAGTGCAACTCACTCATATACAATGTACTACACTGTGCATTTCGTCTAATGCGGGTTTTTCAGTAAATTCTAAGTTTTTCAGTGCAACTCACACATATACAATGTACTACACTGTGCATTTCGTCTAATGCGGGTTTTTCAGTAAATTCTAAGTTTTTCAGTGCAACTCACTCATATACTATGTACTACACTGTGCATTTCGTCTAATGCGGGTTTTTCAGTAAATTCTAAGTTTTTCAGTGCAACTCACTCATATACAATGTACTACACTGTGCATTTCGTCTAATGCGGGTTTTTCAGTAAATTCTAAGTTTTTCAGTGCAACTCACACATATACAATGTACTACACTGTGCATTTCGTCTAATGCGGGTTTTTCAGTAAATTCTAAGTTTTTCAGTGCAACTCACTCATATACTATGTACTACACTGTGCATTTCGTCTAATGCGGGTTTTTCAGTAAATTCTAAGTTTTTCAGTGCAACTCACTCATATACAATGTACTACACTGTGCATTTCGTCTAATGCGGGTTTTTCAGTAAATTCTAAGTTTTTCAGTGCAACTCACTCATATACAATGTACTACACTGTGCATTTCGTCTAATGCGGGTTTTTCAGTAAATTCTAAGTTTTTCAGTGCAACTCACTCATATACAATGTACTACACTGTACATTTCGTCTAATGCGGGTTTTTCAGTAAATTCTAAGTTTTTCAGTGCAACTCACTCATATACAATGTACTACACTGTGGATTTCATCTAATGCGGGTTTTTCAGTAAATTCTAAGTTTTTCAGTGCAACTCACTCATATACAATGTACTACACTGTGGATTTCGTCTAATGCGGGTTTTTCAGTAAATTCTAAGTTTTTCAGTGCAACTCACTCATATACAATATACTACACTGTGCATTTCGTCTAATGCGGGTTTTTCAGTAAATTCTAAGTTTTTCAGTGCAACTCACTCATATTCAATATACTACACTGTGCATTTCGTCTAATGCGGGTTTTTCAGTAAATTCTAAGTTTTTCAGTGCAACTCACTCATATACAATGTACTACACTGTGCATTTCGTCTAATGCGGGTTTTTCAGTAAATTCTAAGTTTTTCAGTGCAACTCACTCATATACAATGTACTACACTGTGCATTTCGTCTAATGCGGGTTTTTCAGTAAATTCTAAGTTTTTCAGTGCAACTCACTCATATACAATGTACTACACTGTGCATTTCGTCTAATGCGGGTTTTTCAGTAAATTCTAAGTTTTTCAGTGCAACTCACTCATATACAATGTACTACACTGTGCATTTCGTCTAATGCGGGTTTTTCAGTAAATTCTAAGTTTTTCAGTGCAACTCACTCATATACAATGTACTACACTGTGCATTTCGTCTAATGCGGGTTTTTCAGTAAATTCTAAGTTTTTCAGTGCAACTCACTCATATACAATGTACTACACTGTGCATTTCGTCTAATGCGGGTTTTTCAGTAAATTCTAAGTTTTTCAGTGCAACTCACACATATACAATGTACTACACTGTGCATTTCGTCTAATGCGGGTTTTTCAGTAAATTCTAAGTTTTTCAGTGCAACTCACTCATATACTATGTACTACACTGTGCATTTCGTCTAATGCGGGTTTTTCAGTAAATTCTAAGTTTTTCAGTGCAACTCACTCATATACAATGTACTACACTGTGCATTTCGTCTAATGCGGGTTTTTCAGTAAATTCTAAGTTTTTCAGTGCAACTCACACATATACAATGTACTACACTGTGCATTTCGTCTAATGCGGGTTTTTCAGTAAATTCTAAGTTTTTCAGTGCAACGCACTCATATTCAATGTACTACACTGTGCATTTCGTCTAATGCGGGTTTTTCAGTAAATTCTAAGTTTTTCAGTGCAACTCACTCATATACAATGTACTACACTGTGCATTTCGTCTAATGCGGGTTTTTCAGTAAATTCTAAGTTTTTCAGTGCAACTCACTCATATACAATGTACTACACTGTGCATTTCGTCTAATGCGGGTTTTTCAGTAAATTCTAAGTTTTTCAGTGCAACTCACTCATATACAATGTACTACACTGTACATTTCGTCTAATGCGGGTTTTTCAGTAAATTCTAAGTTTTTCAGTGCAACTCACTCATATACAATGTACTACACTGTGGATTTCATCTAATGCGGGTTTTTCAGTAAATTCTAAGTTTTTCAGTGCAACTCACTCATATACAATGTACTACACTGTGGATTTCGTCTAATGCGGGTTTTTCAGTAAATTCTAAGTTTTTCAGTGCAACTCACTCATATACAATATACTACACTGTGCATTTCGTCTAATGCGGGTTTTTCAGTAAATTCTAAGTTTTTCAGTGCAACTCACTCATATTCAATATACTACACTGTGCATTTCGTCTAATGCGGGTTTTTCAGTAAATTCTAAGTTTTTCAGTGCAACTCACTCATATACAATGTACTACACTGTGCATTTCGTCTAATGCGGGTTTTTCAGTAAATTCTAAGTTTTTCAGTGCAACTCACTCATATACAATGTACTACACTGTGCATTTCGTCTAATGCGGGTTTTTCAGTAAATTCTAAGTTTTTCAGTGCAACTCACTCATATACTATGTACTACACTGTGCATTTCGTCTAATGCGGGTTTTTCAGTAAATTCTAAGTTTTTCAGTGCAAGTCACTCATATACAATATACTACACTGTGCATTTCGTCTAATGCGGGTTTTTCAGTAAATTCTAAGTTTTTCAGTGCAACTCACTCATATACAATGTACTACACTGTGCATTTCGTCTAATGCGGGTTTTTCAGTAAATTCTAAGTTTTTCAGTGCAACTCACACATATACAATGTACTACACTGTGCATTTCGTCTAATGCGGGTTTTTCAGTAAATTCTAAGTTTTCAGTGCAACTCACTCATATACTATGTACTACACTGTGCATTTCGTCTAATGCGGGTTTTTCAGTAAATTCTAAGTTTTTCAGTGCAACTCACTCATATACAATGTACTACACTGTGCATTTCGTCTAATGCGGGTTTTTCAGTAAATTCTAAGTTTTTCAGTGCAACTCACTCATATACAATGTACTACACTGTGCATTTCGTCTAATGCGGGTTTTTCAGTAAATTCTAAGTTTTTCAGTGCAACTCACTCATATACAATGTACTACACTGTGCATTTCGTCTAATGCGGGTTTTTCAGTAAATTCTAAGTTTTTCAGTGCAACTCACTCATATACAATGTACTACACTGTGCATTTCGTCTAATGCGGGTTTTTCAGTAAATTCTAAGTTTTTCAGTGCAACTCACTCATATACAATGTACTACACTGTGCATTTCGTCTAATGCGGGTTTTTCAGTAAATTCTAAGTTTTTCAGTGCAACTCACACATATACAATGTACTACACTGTGCATTTCGTCTAAGCGGGTTTTTCAGTAAATTCTAAGTTTTTCAGTGCAACTCACTCATATACTATGTACTACACTGTGCATTTCGTCTAATGCGGGTTTTTCAGTAAATTCTAAGTTTTTCAGTGCAACTCACTCATATACAATGTACTACACTGTGCATTTCGTCTAATGCGGGTTTTTCAGTAAATTCTAAGTTTTTCAGTGCAACTCACACATATACAATGTACTACACTGTGCATTTCGTCTAATGCGGGTTTTTCAGTAAATTCTAAGTTTTTCAACACTCACTCATATACTATGTACTACCACTGTGCATTTCGTCTAATGCGGGTTTTTCAGTAAATTCTAAGTTTTTTCAGTGCAACTCACTCATATACAATGTACTACACTGTGCATTTCGTCTAATGCGGGTTTTTCAGTAAATTCTAAGTTTTTCAGTGCAACTCACTCATATACAATGTACTACACTGTGCATTTCGTCTAATGCGGGTTTTTCAGTAAATTCTAAGTTTTTCAGTGCAACTCACTCATATACAATGTACTACACTGTACATTTCGTCTAATGCGGGGTTTTTCAGTAAATTCTAAGTTTTTCAGTGCAACTCACTCATATACAATGTACTACACTGTGGATTTCATCTAATGCGGGTTTTTCAGTAAATTCTAAGTTTTTCAGTGCAACTCACTCATATACAATGTACTACACTGTGGATTTCGTCTAATGCGGGGTTTTTCAGTAAATTCTAAGTTTTCAGTGCAACTCACTCATATACAATATACTACACTGTGCATTTCGTCTAATGCGGGTTTTTCAGTAAATTCTAAGTTTTTCAGTGCAACTCACTCATATTCAATATACTACACTGTGCATTTCGTCTAATGCGGGTTTTTCAGTAAATTCTAAGTTTTTCAGTGCAACTCACTCATATTACAATGTACTACACTGTGCATTTCGTCTAATGCGGGTTTTTCAGTAAATTCTAAGTTTTTCAGTGCAACTCACTCATATACAATGTACTACACTGTGCATTTCGTCTAATGCGGGTTTTTCAGTAAATTCTAAGTTTTTCAGTGCAACTCACTCATATACTATGTACTACACTGTGCATTTCGTCTAATGCGGGTTTTTCAGTAAATTCTAAGTTTTTCAGTGCAAGTCACTCATATACAATATACTACACTGTGCATTTCGTCTAATGCGGGTTTTTCAGTAAATTCTAAGTTTTTCAGTGCAACTCACTCATATACAATGTACTACACTGTGCATTTCGTCTAATGCGGGTTTTTCAGTAAATTCTAAGTTTTTCAGTGCAACTCACACATATACAATGTACTACACTGTGCATTTCGTCTAATGCGGGTTTTTCAGTAAATTCTAAGTTTTTCAGTGCAACTCACTCATATACTATGTACTACACTGTGCATTTCGTCTAATGCGGGGTTTTTCAGTAAATTCTAAGTTTTTCAGTGCAACTCACTCATATACAATGTACTACACTGTACATTTCGTCTAATGCGGGTTTTTCAGTAAATTCTAAGTTTTTCAGTGCAACTCACCTCATATACAATGTACTACACTGTGCATTTCGTCTAATGCGGGTTTTTCAGTAAATTCTAAGTTTTTCAGTGCAACTCACTCATATACAATGTACTACACTGTGCATTTCGTCTAATGCGGGTTTTTCAGTAAATTCTAAGTTTTTCAGTGCAACTCACTCATATACAATGTACTACACTGTGCATTTCGTCTAATGCGGGTTTTTCAGTAAATTCTAAGTTTTTCAGTGCAACTCACTCATATACAATGTACTACACTGTGCATTTCGTCTAATGCGGGTTTTTCAGTAAATTCTAAGTTTTTCAGTGCAACTCACACATATACAATGTACTACACTGTGCATTTCGTCTAATGCGGGTTTTTCAGTAAATTCTAAGTTTTTCAGTGCAACTCACTCATATACTATGTACTACACTGTGCATTTCGTCTAATGCGGGTTTTTCAGTAAATTCTAAGTTTTTCAGTGCAACTCACTCATATACAATGTACTACACTGTGCATTTCGTCTAATGCGGGTTTTTCAGTAAATTCTAAGTTTTTCAGTGCAACTCACTCATATACAATGTACTACACTGTGCATTTCGTCTAATGCGGGTTTTTCAGTAAATTCTAAGTTTTTCAGTGCAACTCACTCATATACTATGTACTACACTGTGCATTTCGTCTAATGCGGGTTTTTCAGTAAATTCTAAGTTTTTCAGTGCAACTCACTCATATACAATGTACTACACTGTGCATTTCGTCTAATGCGGGTTTTTCAGTAAATTCTAAGTTTTTCAGTGCAACTCACTCATATACAATGTACTACACTGTGCATTTCGTCTAATGCGGGTTTTTCAGTAAATTCTAAGTTTTTCAGTGCAACTCACTCATATACAATGTACTACACTGTACATTTCGTCTAATGCGGGTTTTTCAGTAAATTCTAAGTTTTTCAGTGCAACTCACTCATATACAATGTACTACACTGTGGATTTCATCTAATGCGGGTTTTTCAGTAAATTCTAAGTTTTTCAGTGCAACTCACTCATATACAATGTACTACACTGTGGATTTCGTCTAATGCGGGTTTTTCAGTAAATTCTAAGTTTTTCAGTGCAACTCACTCATATACAATATACTACACTGTGCATTTCGTCTAATGCGGGTTTTTCAGTAAATTCTAAGTTTTTCAGTGCAACTCACTCATATTCAATATACTACACTGTGCATTTCGTCTAATGCGGGTTTTTCAGTAAATTCTAAGTTTTTCAGTGCAACTCACTCATATACAATGTACTACACTGTGCATTTCGTCTAATGCGGGTTTTTCAGTAAATTCTAAGTTTTTCAGTGCAACTCACTCATATACAATGTACTACACTGTGCATTTCGTCTAATGCGGGTTTTTCAGTAAATTCTAAGTTTTTCAGTGCAACTCACTCATATACTATGTACTACACTGTGCATTTCGTCTAATGCGGGTTTTTCAGTAAATTCTAAGTTTTTCAGTGCAACTCACTCATATACAATGTACTACATTGTGCATTTCGTCTAATGCGGGTTTTTCAGTAAATTCTAAGTTTTTCAGTGCAACTCACTCATATACAATGTACTACACTGTGCATTTCGTCTAATGCGGGTTTTTCAGTAAATTCTAAGTTTTTCAGTGCAACTCACACATATACAATGTACTACACTGTGCATTTCGTCTAATGCGGGTTTTTCAGTAAATTCTAAGTTTTTCAGTGCAACTCACTCATATACAATGTACTACACTCTGCATTTCGTCTAATGCGGGTTTTTCAGTAAATTCTAAGTTTTTCAGTGCAACTCACTCATATACAATGTACTACACTGTGCATTTCATCTAATGCGGGTTTTTCAGTAAATTCTAAGTTTTTAAGTGCAACTCACACATATACAATGTACTACACTGTGCATTTCGTCTAATGCGGGTTTTTCAGTAAATTCTAAGTTTTTCAGTGCAACTCACTCATATACTATGTACTACACTGTGCATTTCTTCTAATGCGGGTTTTTCAGTAAATTCTAAGTTTTTCAGTGCAACTCACTCATATACAATGTACTACACGGTGCATTTCGTCTAATGCGGGTTTTTCAGTAAATTCTAAGTTTTTCAGTGCAACTCACTCATATACAATGTACTACACTGTGCATTTCGTCTAATGCGGGTTTTTCAGTAAATTCTAAGTTTTTCAGTGCAACTCACTCATATACAATGTACTACACTCTGCATTTCGTCTAATGCGGGTTTTTCAGTAAATTCTAAGTTTTTCAGTGCAACTCACTCATATACAATGTACTACACTTTGCATTTCGTCTAATGCGGGTTTTTCAGTAAATTCTAAGTTTTTCAGTGCAAATCACTCATATACTATGTACTACACTGTGCATTTCGTCTAATGCGGGTTTTTCAGTAAATTCTAAGTTTTTCAGTGCAACTCACTCATATACAATGTACTACACTGTGCATTTCGTCTAATGCGGGTTTTTCAGTAAATTCTAAGTTTTTCAGTGCAACTCACTCATATACTATGTACTACACTGTGCATTTCGTCTAATGCGGGTTTTTCAGTAAATTCTAAGTTTTTCAGTGAAACTCACTCATATACAATGTACTACACTGTGCATTTCGTCTAATGCGGGTTTTTCAGTAAATTCTAAGTTTTTCAGTGCAACTCACTCATATACAATGTACTACACTGTGCATTTCGTCTAATGCGGGTTTTTCAGTAAATTCTAAGTTTTTCAGTGCAACTCACTCATATACAATGTACTACACTGTGCATTTCGTCTAATGCGGGTTTTTCAGTAAATTCTAAGTTTTTCAGTGCAACTCACTCATATACAATGTACTACACTGTGCATTTCGTCTAATGCGGGTTTTTCAGTAAATTCTAAATTTTTCAGTGCAACTCACTCATATTCAATATACTACACTGTGCATTTCGTCTAATGCGGGTTTTTCAGTAAATTCTAAGTTTTTCAGTGCAACTAACTCATATACAATGTACTACACTGTGCATTTCGTCTAATGCGGGTTTTTCAGTAAATTCTAAGTTTTTCAGTGCAACTCATTCATATACAATGTACTACACTGTGCATTTCGTCTAATGCGGGTTTTTCAGTAAATTCTAAGTTTTTCAGTGCAACTCACTCATATACAATGTACTACACTGTGCATTTCGTCTAATGCGGGTTTTTCAGTAAATTCTAAGTTTTTCAGTGCAACTCACTCATATACAATGTACTACACTGTGCATTTCGTCTAATGCGGGTTTTTCAGTAAATTCTAAGTTTTTCAGTGCAACTCACACATATACAATGTACTACACTGTGCATTTCGTCTAATGCGGGTTTTTCAGTAAATTCTAAGTTTTTCAGTGCAACTCACTCATATACTATGTACTACACTGTGCATTTCGTCTAATGCGGGTTTTTCAGTAAATTCTAAGTTTTTCAGTGCAACTCACTCATATACAATGTACTACACTGTGCATTTCGTCTAATGCGGGTTTTTCAGTAAATTCTAAGTTTTTCAGTGCAACTCACTCATATACAATGTACTACACTGTGCATTTCGTCTAATGCGGGTTTTTCAGTAAATTCTAAGTTTTTCAGTGCAACTCACTCATATACAATGTACTACACTGTGCATTTCGTCTAATGCGGGTTTTTCAGTAAATTCTAAGTTTTTCAGTGCAACTCACTCATATACAATGTACTACACTGTGCATTTCGTCTAATGCGGGTTTTTCAGTAAATTCTAAGTTTTTCAGTGCAACTCACTCATATACAATGTACTACACTGTGCATTTCGTCTAATGCGGGTTTTTCAGTAAATTCTAAGTTTTTCAGTGCAACTCACACATATACAATGTACTACACTGTGCATTTCGTCTAATGCGGGTTTTTCAGTAAATTCTAAGTTTTTCAGTGCAACTCACTCATATACTATGTACTACACTGTGCATTTCGTCTAATGCGGGTTTTTCAGTAAATTCTAAGTTTTTCAGTGCAACTCACTCATATACAATGTACTACACTGTGCATTTCGTCTAATGCGGGTTTTTCAGTAAATTCTAAGTTTTTCAGTGCAACTCACACATATACAATGTACTACACTGTGCATTTCGTCTAATGCGGGTTTTTCAGTAAATTCTAAGTTTTTCAGTGCAACTCACTCATATACTATGTACTACACTGTGCATTTCGTCTAATGCGGGTTTTTCAGTAAATTCTAAGTTTTTCAGTGCAACTCACTCATATACAATGTACTACACTGTGCATTTCGTCTAATGCGGGTTTTTCAGTAAATTCTAAGTTTTTCAGTGCAACTCACTCATATACAATGTACTACACTGTGCATTTCGTCTAATGCGGGTTTTTCAGTAAATTCTAAGTTTTTCAGTGCAACTCACTCATATACAATGTACTACACTGTACATTTCGTCTAATGCGGGTTTTTCAGTAAATTCTAAGTTTTTCAGTGCAACTCACTCATATACAATGTACTACACTGTGGATTTCATCTAATGCGGGTTTTTCAGTAAATTCTAAGTTTCTCAGTGCAACTCACTCATATACAATGTACTACACTGTGGATTTCGTCTAATGCGGGTTTTTCAGTAAATTCTAAGTTTTTCAGTGCAACTCACTCATATACAATATACTACACTGTGCATTTCGTCTAATGCGGGTTTTTCAGTAAATTCTAAGTTTTTCAGTGCAACTCACTCATATTCAATATACTACACTGTGCATTTCGTCTAATGCGGGTTTTTCAGTAAATTCTAAGTTTTTCAGTGCAAATCACTCATATACAATGTACTACACTGTGCATTTCGTCTAATGCGGGTTTTTCAGTAAATTCTAAGTTTTTCAGTGCAACTCACTCATATACAATGTACTACACTGTGCATTTCGTCTAATGCGGGTTTTTCAGTAAATTCTAAGTTTTTCAGTGCAACTCACTCATATACTATGTACTACACTGTGCATTTCGTCTAATGCGGGTTTTTCAGTAAATTCTAAGTTTTTCAGTGCAACTCACTCATATACAATGTACTACATTGTGCATTTCGTCTAATGCGGGTTTTTCAGTAAATTCTAAGTTTTTCAGTGCAACTCACACATATACAATGTACTACACTGTGCATTTCGTCTAATGCGGGTTTTTCAGTAAATTCTAAGTTTTTCAGTGCAACTCACTCATATACAATGTACTACACTCTGCATTTCGTCTAATGCGGGTTTTTCAGTAAATTCTAAGTTTTTCAGTGCAACTCACTCATATACAATGTACTACACTGTGCATTTCATCTAATGCGGGTTTTTCAGTAAATTCTAAGTTTTTAAGTGCAACTCACACATATACAATGTACTACACTGTGCATTTCGTCTAATGCGGGTTTTTCAGTAAATTCTAAGTTTTTCAGTGCAACTCACTCATATACTATGTACTACACTGTGCATTTCTTCTAATGCGGGTTTTTCAGTAAATTCTAAGTTTTTCAGTGCAACTCACTCATATACAATGTACTACACGGTGCATTTCGTCTAATGCGGGTTTTTCAGTAAATTCTAAGTTTTTCAGTGCAACTCACTCATATACAATGTACTACACTGTGCATTTCGTCTAATGCGGGTTTTTCAGTAAATTCTAAGTTTTTCAGTGCAACTCACTCATATACAATGTACTACACTCTGCATTTCGTCTAATGCGGGTTTTTCAGTAAATTCTAAGTTTTTCAGTGCAACTCACTCATATACAATGTACTACACTTTGCATTTCGTCTAATGCGGGTTTTTCAGTAAATTCTAAGTTTTTCAGTGCAAATCACTCATATACTATGTACTACACTGTGCATTTCGTCTAATGCGGGTTTTTCAGTAAATTCTAAGTTTTTCAGTGCAACTCACTCATATACAATGTACTACACTGTGCATTTCGTCTAATGCGGGTTTTTCAGTAAATTCTAAGTTTTTCAGTGCAACTCACTCATATACTATGTACTACACTGTGCATTTCGTCTAATGCGGGTTTTTCAGTAAATTCTAAGTTTTTCAGTGAAACTCACTCATATACAATGTACTACACTGTGCATTTCGTCTAATGCGGGTTTTTCAGTAAATTCTAAGTTTTTCAGTGCAACTCACTCATATACAATGTACTACACTGTGCATTTCGTCTAATGCGGGTTTTTCAGTAAATTCTAAGTTTTTCAGTGCAACTCACTCATATACAATGTACTACACTGTGCATTTCGTCTAATGCGGGTTTTTCAGTAAATTCTAAGTTTTTCAGTGCAACTCACTCATATACAATGTACTACACTGTGCATTTCGTCTAATGCGGGTTTTTCAGTAAATTCTAAATTTTTCAGTGCAACTCACTCATATTCAATATACTACACTGTGCATTTCGTCTAATGCGGGTTTTTCAGTAAATTCTAAGTTTTTCAGTGCAACTAACTCATATACAATGTACTACACTGTGCATTTCGTCTAATGCGGGTTTTTCAGTAAATTCTAAGTTTTTCAGTGCAACTCACTCATATACAATGTACTACACTGTGCATTTCGTCTAATGCGGGTTTTTCAGTAAATTCTAAGTTTTTCAGTGCAACTCACTCATATACTATGTACTACACTGTGCATTTCGTCTAATGCTGGTTTTTCAGTAAATTCTAAGTTTTTCAGTGCAACTCATTCATATACAATGTACTACACTGTGCATTTCGTCTAATGCGGGTTTTTCAGTAAATTCTAAGTTTTTCAGTGCAACTCACTCATATACAATGTACTACACTGTGCATTTCGTCTAATGCGGGTTTTTTCAGTAAATTCTAAGTTTTTCAGTGCAACTCACTCATATACAATGTACTACACTGTACATTTCGTCTAATGCGGGTTTTTCAGTAAATTCTAAGTTTTTCAGTGCAACTCACTCATATACAATGTACTACACTGTGGATTTCATCTAATGCGGGTTTTTCAGTAAATTCTAAGTTTTTCAGTGCAACTCACTCATATACAATGTACTACACTGTGGATTTCGTCTAATGCGGGTTTTTCAGTAAATTCTAAGTTTTTCAGTGCAACTCACTCATATACAATGTACTACACTGTGCATTTCGTCTAATGCGGGTTTTTCAGTATATTCTAAGTTTTCAGTGCAACTCACTCATATTCAATATACTACATTGTGCATTTCGTCTAATGCGGGTTTTTCAGTAAATTCTAAGTTTTTCAGTGCAACTCACTCATATACAATGTACTACACTGTGCATTTCGTCTAATGCGGGTTTTTCAGTAAATTCTAAGTTTTTCAGTGCAACTCACTCATATACAATGTACTACACTGTGCATTTCGTCTAATGCGGGTTTTTCAGTAAATTCTAAGTTTTTCAGTGCAACTCACTCATATACTATGTACTACACTGTGCATTTCGTCTAATGCGGGTTTTTCAGTAAATTCTAAGTTTTTCAGTGCAACTCACTCATATACAATATACTACACTGTGCATTTCGTCTAATGCGGGTTTTTCAGTAAATTCTAAGTTTTTCAGTGCAACTCACTCATATACAATGTACTACACTGTGCATTTCGTCTAATGCGGGTTTTTCAGTAAATTCTAAGTTTTTCAGTGCAACTTACACATATACAATGTACTACACTGTGCATTTCGTCTAATGCGGGTTTTTCAGTAAATTCTAAGTTTTTCAGTGCAACTCACTCATATACTATGTACTACACTGTGCATTTCGTCTAATGCGGGTTTTTCAGTAAATTCTAAGTTTTTCAGTGCAACTCACTCATATACAATGTACTACACTGTGCATTTCGTCTAATGCGGGTTTTTCAGTAAATTCTAAGTTTTTCAGTGCAACTCACTCATATACAATGTACTACACTGTGCATTTCGTCTAATGCGGGTTTTTCAGTAAATTCTAAGTTTTTCAGTGCAACTCACTCATATACTATGTACTACACTGTGCATTTCGTCTAATGCGGGTTTTTCAGTAAATTCTAAGTTTTTCAGTGCAACTCACTCATATACAATGTACTACATTGTGCATTTCGTCTAATGCGGGTTTTTCAGTAAATTCTAAGTTTTTCAGTGCAACTCACTCATATACAATGTACTACACTGTGCATTTCGTCTAATGCGGGTTTTTCAGTAAATTCTAAGTTTTTCAGTGCAACTCACACATATACAATGTACTACACTGTGCATTTCGTCTAATGCGGGTTTTTCAGTAAATTCTAAGTTTTTCAGTGCAACTCACTCATATACAATGTACTAGCCTCTGCATTTCGTCTAATGCGGGTTTTTCAGTAAATTCTAAGTTTTTCAGTGCAACTCACTCATATACAATGTACTACACTGTGCATTTCATCTAATGCGGGTTTTTCAGTAAATTCTAAGTTTTTAAGTGCAACTCACACATATACAATGTACTACACTGTGCATTTCGTCTAATGCGGGTTTTTCAGTAAATTCTAAGTTTTTCAGTGCAACTCACTCATATACTATGTACTACACTGTGCATTTCGTCTAATGCGGGTTTTTCAGTAAATTCTAAGTTTTTCAGTGCAACTCACTCATATACAATGTACTACACGGTGCATTTCGTCTAATGCGGGTTTTTCAGTAAATTCTAAGTTTTTCAGTGCAACTCACTCATATACAATGTACTACACTGTGCATTTCGTCTAATGCGGGTTTTTTCAGTAAATTCTAAATTTTTCAGTGCAACTCACTCATATACAATGTACTACACTCTGCATTTCGTCTAATGCGGGTTTTTCAGTAAATTCTAAGTTTTTCAGTGCAACTCACTCATATACAATGTACTACACTTTGCATTTCGTCTAATGCGGGTTTTTCAGTAAATTCTAAGTTTTTCAGTGCAAATCACTCATATACTATGTACTACACTGTGCATTTCGTCTAATGCGGGTTTTTCAGTAAATTCTAAGTTTTTCAGTGCAACTCACTCATATACAATGTACTACACTGTGCATTTCGTCTAATGCGGGTTTTTCAGTAAATTCTAAGTTTTTCAGTGCAACTCACTCATATACAATCTACTACACTGTGCATTTCGTCTAATGCGGGTTTTTCAGTAAATTCTAAGTTTTTCAGTGCAACTCACTCATATACTATGTACTACACTGTGCATTTCGTCTAATGCGGGTTTTTCAGTAAATTCTAAGTTTTTCAGTGAAACTCACTCATATACAATGTACTACACTGTGCATTTCGTCTAATGCGGGTTTTTCAGTAAATTCTAAGTTTTTCAGTGCAACTCACTCATATACAATGTACTACACTGTGCATTTCGTCTAATGCGGGTTTTTCAGTAAATTCTAAGTTTTTCAGTGCAACTCACTCATATACAATGTACTACACTGTGCATTTCGTCTAATGCGGGTTTTTCAGTAAATTCTAAGTTTTTCAGTGCAACTCACTCATATACAATGTACTACACTGTGCATTTCGTCTAATGCGGGTTTTTCAGTAAATTCTAAATTTTTCAGTGCAACTCACTCATATTCAATATACTACACTGTGCATTTCGTCTAATGCGGGTTTTTCAGTAAATTCTAAGTTTTTCAGTGCAACTAACTCATATACAATGTACTACACTGTGCATTTCGTCTAATGCGGGTTTTTCAGTAAATTCTAAGTTTTTCAGTGCAACTCACTCATATACAATGTACTACACTGTGCATTTCGTCTAATGCGGGTTTTTCAGTAAATTCTAAGTTTTTCAGTGCAACTCACTCATATACTATGTACTACACTGTGCATTTCGTCTAATGCTGGTTTTTCAGTAAATTCTAAGTTTTTCAGTGCAACTCATTCATATACAATGTACTACACTGTGCATTTCGTCTAATGCGGGTTTTTCAGTAAATTCTAAGTTTTTCAGTGCAACTCACTCATATACAATGTACTACACTGTGCATTTCGTCTAATGCGGGTTTTTCAGTAAATTCTAAGTTTTTCAGTGCAACTCACTCATATACAATGTACTACACTGTACATTTCGTCTAATGCGGGTTTTTCAGTAAATTCTAAGTTTTTCAGTGCAACTCACTCATATACAATGTACTACACTGTGGATTTCATCTAATGCGGGTTTTTCAGTAAATTCTAAGTTTTTCAGTGCAACTCACTCATATACAATGTACTACACTGTGGATTTCGTCTAATGCGGGTTTTTTCAGTAAATTCTAAGTTTTTCAGTGCAACTCACTCATATACAATGTACTACACTGTGCATTTCGTCTAATGCGGGTTTTTCAGTATATTCTAAGTTTTCAGTGCAACTCACTCATATTCAATATACTACATTGTGCATTTCGTCTAATGCGGGTTTTTCAGTAAATTCTAAGTTTTTCAGTGCAACTCACTCATATACAATGTACTACACTGTGCATTTCGTCTAATGCGGGTTTTTCAGTAAATTCTAAGTTTTTCAGTGCAACTCACTCATATACAATGTACTACACTGTGCATTTCGTCTAATGCGGGTTTTTCAGTAAATTCTAAGTTTTTCAGTGCAACTCACTCATATACTATGTACTACACTGTGCATTTCGTCTAATGCGGGTTTTTCAGTAAATTCTAAGTTTTTCAGTGCAACTCACTCATATACAATATACTACACTGTGCATTTCGTCTAATGCGGGTTTTTCAGTAAATTCTAAGTTTTTCAGTGCAACTCACTCATATACAATGTACTACACTGTGCATTTCGTCTAATGCGGGTTTTTCAGTAAATTCTAAGTTTTTCAGTGCAACTTACACATATACAATGTACTACACTGTGCATTTCGTCTAATGCGGGTTTTTCAGTAAATTCTAAGTTTTTCAGTGCAACTCACTCATATACAATGTACTACACTGTGCATTTCGTCTAATGCGGGTTTTTCAGTAAATTCTAAATTTTTCAGTGCAACTCACTCATATTCAATATACTACACTGTGCATTTCGTCTAATGCGGGTTTTTCAGTAAATTCTAAGTTTTTCAGTGCAACTAACTCATATACAATGTACTACACTGTGCATTTCGTCTAATGCGGGTTTTTCAGTAAATTCTAAGTTTTTCAGTGCAACTCACTCATATACAATGTACTACACTGTGCATTTCGTCTAATGCGGGTTTTTCAGTAAATTCTAAGTTTTTCAGTGCAACTCACTCATATACTATGTACTACACTGTGCATTTCGTCTAATGCTGGTTTTTCAGTAAATTCTAAGTTTTTCAGTGCAACTCATTCATATACAATGTACTACACTGTGCATTTCGTCTAATGCGGGTTTTTCAGTAAATTCTAAGTTTTTCAGTGCAACTCACTCATATACAATGTACTACACTGTGCATTTCGTCTAATGCGGGTTTTTCAGTAAATTCTAAGTTTTTCAGTGCAACTCACTCATATACAATGTACTACACTGTACATTTCGTCTAATGCGGGTTTTTCAGTAAATTCTAAGTTTTTCAGTGCAACTCACTCATATACAATGTACTACACTGTGGATTTCATCTAATGCGGGTTTTTCAGTAAATTCTAAGTTTTTCAGTGCAACTCACTCATATACAATGTACTACACTGTGGATTTCGTCTAATGCGGGTTTTTCAGTAAATTCTAAGTTTTTCAGTGCAACTCACTCATATACAATGTACTACACTGTGCATTTCGTCTAATTCGGGTTTTTCAGTATATTCTAAGTTTTCAGTGCAACTCACTCATATTCAATATACTACATTGTGCATTTCGTCTAATGCGGGTTTTTCAGTAAATTCTAAGTTTTTCAGTGCAACTCACTCATATACAATGTACTACACTGTGCATTTCGTCTAATGCGGGTTTTTCAGTAAATTCTAAGTTTTTCAGTGCAACTCACTCATATACAATGTACTACACTGTGCATTTCGTCTAATGCGGGTTTTTCAGTAAATTCTAAGTTTTTCAGTGCAACTCACTCATATACTATGTACTACACTGTGCATTTCGTCTAATGCGGGTTTTTCAGTAAATTCTAAGTTTTTCAGTGCAACTCACTCATATACAATATACTACACTGTGCATTTCGTCTAATGCGGGTTTTTCAGTAAATTCTAAGTTTTTCAGTGCAACTCACTCATATACAATGTACTACACTGTGCATTTCGTCTAATGCGGGTTTTTCAGTAAATTCTAAGTTTTTCAGTGCAACTTACACATATACAATGTACTACACTGTGCATTTCGTCTAATGCGGGTTTTTCAGTAAATTCTAAGTTTTTCAGTGCAACTCACTCATATACTATGTACTACACTGTGCATTTCGTCTAATGCGGGTTTTTCAGTAAATTCTAAGTTTTTCAGTGCAACTCACTCATATACAATGTACTACACTGTGCATTTCGTCTAATGCGGGTTTTTCAGTAAATTCTAAGTTTTTCAATGCAACTCACTCATATACAATGTACTACACTGTGCATTTCGTCTAATGCGGGTTTTTCAGTAAATTCTAAGTTTTTCAGTGCAACTCACTCATATACAATGTACTACACTGTGCATTTCGTCTAATGCGGGTTTTTCAGTAAATTCTAAGTTTTTCAGTGCAACTCACTCATATACAATGTACTACACTGTGCATTTCGTCTAATGCGGGTTTTTCAGTAAATTCTAAGTTTTTCAGTGCAACTCACTCATATACAATGTACTACACTGTGCATTTCGTCTAATGCGGGTTTTTCAGTAAATTCTAAGTTTTTCAGTGCAACTCACACATATACAATGTACTACACTGTGCATTTCGTCTAATGCGGGTTTTTCAGTAAATTCTAAGTTTTTCAGTGCAACTCACTCATATACTATGTACTACACTGTGCATTTCGTCTAATGCGGGTTTTTCAGTAAATTCTAAGTTTTTCAGTGCAACTCACTCATATACAATGTACTACACTGTGCATTTCGTCTAATGCGGGTTTTTCAGTAAATTCTAAGTTTTTCAGTGCAACTC
This sequence comes from Mus caroli, assembly GCF_978045245.1. Taxonomy (NCBI): domain Eukaryota; kingdom Metazoa; phylum Chordata; class Mammalia; order Rodentia; family Muridae; genus Mus; species Mus caroli. The sequence continues at coordinate 62,937 of NW_028227674.1, read as the reverse complement.
ACACATATACAATGTACTACACTGTGCATTTCGTCTAATGCGGGTTTTTCAGTAAATTCTAAGTTTTTCAGTGCAACTCACTCATATACTATGTACTACACTGTGCATTTCGTCTAATGCGGGTTTTTCAGTAAATTCTAAGTTTTTCAGTGCAACTCACTCATATACAATGTACTACACTGTACATTTCGTCTAATGCGGGTTTTTCAGTAAATTCTAAGTTTTTCAGTGCAACTCACTCATATACAATGTACTACACTGTGGATTTCGTCTAATGCGGGTTTTTCAGTAAATTCTAAGTTTTTCAGTGCAACTCACTCATATACAATATACTACACTGTGCATTTCGTCTAATGCGGGTTTTTCAGTAAATTCTAAGTTTTTCAGTGCAACTCACTCATATTCAATATACTACACTGTGCATTTCGTCTAATGCGGGTTTTTCAGTAAATTCTAAGTTTTTCAGTGCAACTCACACATATACAATGTACTACACTGTGCATTTCGTCTAATGCGGGTTTTTCAGTAAATTCTAAGTTTTTCAGTGCAACTCACTCATATACTATGTACTACACTGTGCATTTCGTCTAATGCGGGTTTTTCAGTAAATTCTAAGTTTTTCAGTGCAACTCACTCATATACAATGTACTACACTGTGCATTTCGTCTAATGCGGGTTTTTCAGTAAATTCTAAGTTTTTCAGTGCAACTCACTCATATACAATGTACTACACTGTGCATTTCGTCTAATGCGGGTTTTTCAGTAAATTCTAAGTTTTTCAGTGCAACTCACTCATATACAATGTACTACACTGTGCATTTCGTCTAATGCGGGTTTTTCAGTAAATTCTAAGTTTTTCAGTGCAACTCACTCATATACAATGTACTACACTGTGCATTTCGTCTAATGCGGGTTTTTCAGTAAATTCTAAGTTTTTCAGTGCAACTCACTCATATACAATGTACTACACTGTGCATTTCGTCTAATGCGGGTTTTTCAGTAAATTCTAAGTTTTTCAGTGCAACTCACACATATACAATGTACTACACTGTGCATTTCGTCTAATGCGGGTTTTTCAGTAAATTCTAAGTTTTTCAGTGCAACTCACTCATATACTATGTACTACACTGTGCATTTCGTCTAATGCGGGTTTTTCAGTAAATTCTAAGTTTTTCAGTGCAACTCACTCATATACAATGTACTACACTGTGCATTTCGTCTAATGCGGGTTTTTCAGTAAATTCTAAGTTTTTCAGTGCAACTCACACATATACAATGTACTACACTGTGCATTTCGTCTAATGCGGGTTTTTCAGTAAATTCTAAGTTTTTCAGTGCAACTCACTCATATAATATGTACTACACTGTGCATTTCGTCTAATGCGGGATTTTCAGTAAATTCTAAGTTTTTCAGTGCAACTCACTCATATACAATGTACTACACTGTGCATTTCGTCTAATGCGGGTTTTTCAGTAAATTCTAAGTTTTTCAGTGCAACTCACTCATATACAATGTACTACACTGTGCATTTCGTCTAATGCGGGTTTTTCAGTAAATTCTAAGTTTTTCAGTGCAACTCACTCATATACAATGTACTACACTGTACATTTCGTCTAATGCGGGTTTTTCAGTAAATTCTAAGTTTTTCAGTGCAACTCACTCATATACAATGTACTACACTGTGGATTTCATCTAATGCGGGTTTTTCAGTAAATTCTAAGTTTTTCAGTGCAACTCACTCATATACAATGTACTACACTGTGGATTTCGTCTAATGCGGGTTTTTCAGTAAATTCTAAGTTTTTCAGTGCAACTCACTCATATACAATATACTACACTGTGCATTTCGTCTAATGCGGGTTTTTCAGTAAATTCTAAGTTTTTCAGTGCAACTCACTCATATTCAATATACTACACTGTGCATTTCGTCTAATGCGGGTTTTTCAGTAAATTCTAAGTTTTTCAGTGCAACTCACTCATATACAATGTACTACACTGTGCATTTCGTCTAATGCGGGTTTTTCAGTAAATTCTAAGTTTTTCAGTGCAACTCACTCATATACAATGTACTACACTGTGCATTTCGTCTAATGCGGGTTTTTCAGTAAATTCTAAGTTTTTCAGTGCAACTCACTCATATACTATGTACTACACTGTGCATTTCGTCTAATGCGGGTTTTTCAGTAAATTCTAAGTTTTTCAGTGCAACTCACTCATATACAATGTACTACATTGTGCATTTCGTCTAATGCGGGTTTTTCAGTAAATTCTAAGTTTTTCAGTGCAACTCACTCATATACAATGTACTACACTGTGCATTTCGTCTAATGCGGGTTTTTCAGTAAATTCTAAGTTTTTCAGTGCAACTCACACATATACAATGTACTACACTGTGCATTTCGTCTAATGCGGGTTTTTCAGTAAATTCTAAGTTTTTCAGTGCAACTCACTCATATACAATGTACTACACTCTGCATTTCGTCTAATGCGGGTTTTTCAGTAAATTCTAAGTTTTTCAGTGCAACTCACTCATATACAATGTACTACACTGTGCATTTCATCTAATGCGGGTTTTTCAGTAAATTCTAAGTTTTTAAGTGCAACTCACACATATGCAATGTACTACACTGTGCATTTCGTCTAATGCGGGTTTTTCAGTAAATTCTAAGTTTTTCAGTGCAACTCACTCATATACTATGTACTACACTGTGCATTTCGTCTAATGCGGGTTTTTCAGTAAATTCTAAGTTTTTCAGTGCAAATCACTCATATACAATGTACTACACGGTGCATTTCGTCTAATGCGGGTTTTTCAGTAAATTCTAAGTTTTTCAGTGCAACTCACTCATATACAATGTACTACACTGTGCATTTCGTCTAATGCGGGTTTTTCAGTAAATTCTAAGTTTTTCAGTGCAACTCACTCATATACAATGTACTACACTCTGCATTTCGTCTAATGCGGGTTTTTCAGTAAATTCTAAGTTTTTCAGTGCAACTCACTCATATACAATGTACTACACTTTGCATTTCGTCTAATGCGGGTTTTTCAGTAAATTCTAAGTTTTTCAGTGCAAATCACTCATATACTATGTACTACACTGTGCATTTCGTCTAATGCGGGTTTTTCAGTAAATTCTAAGTTTTTCAGTGCAACTCACTCATATACAATGTACTACACTGTGCATTTCGTCTAATGCGGGTTTTTCAGTAAATTCTAAGTTTTTCAGTGCAACTCACTCATATACAATCTACTACACTGTGCATTTCGTCTAATGCGGGTTTTTCAGTAAATTCTAAGTTTTTCAGTGCAACTCACTCATATACTATGTACTACACTGTGCATTTCGTCTAATGCGGGTTTTTCAGTAAATTCTAAGTTTTTCAGTGCAACTCACTCATATACAATGTACTACACTGTGCATTTCGTCTAATGCGGGTTTTTCAGTAAATTCTAAGTTTTTCAGTGCAACTCACTCATATACAATGTACTACACTGTGCATTTCGTCTAATGCGGGTTTTTCAGTAAATTCTAAGTTTTTCAGTGCAACTCACTCATATACAATGTACTACACTGTGCATTTCGTCTAATGCGGGTTTTTCAGTAAATTCTAAGTTTTTCAGTGCAACTCACTCATATACAATGTACTACACTGTGCATTTCGTCTAATGCGGGTTTTTCAGTAAATTCTAAATTTTTCAGTGCAACTCACTCATATTCAATATACTACACTGTGCATTTCGTCTAATGCGGGTTTTTCAGTAAATTCTAAGTTTTTCAGTGCAACTAACTCATATACAATGTACTACACTGTGCATTTCGTCTAATGCGGGTTTTTCAGTAAATTCTAAGTTTTTCAGTGCAACTCACTCATATACAATGTACTACACTGTGCATTTCGTCTAATGCGGGTTTTTCAGTAAATTCTAAGTTTTTCAGTGCAACTCACTCATATACTATGTACTACACTGTGCATTTCGTCTAATGCTGGTTTTTCAGTAAATTCTAAGTTTTTCAGTGCAACTCATTCATATACAATGTACTACACTGTGCATTTCGTCTAATGCGGGTTTTTCAGTAAATTCTAAGTTTTTCAGTGCAACTCACTCATATACAATGTACTACACTGTGCATTTCGTCTAATGCGGGTTTTTCAGTAAATTCTAAGTTTTTCAGTGCAACTCACTCATATACAATGTACTACACTGTACATTTCGTCTAATGCGGGTTTTTCAGTAAATTCTAAGTTTTTCAGTGCAACTCACTCATATACAATGTACTACACTGTGGATTTCATCTAATGCGGGTTTTTCAGTAAATTCTAAGTTTTTCAGTGCAACTCACTCATATACAATGTACTACATTGTGGATTTCGTCTAATGCGGGTTTTTCAGTAAATTCTAAGTTTTTCAGTGCAACTCACTCATATACAATGTACTACACTGTGCATTTCGTCTAATGCGGGTTTTTCAGTATATTCTAAGTTTTCAGTGCAACTCACTCATATTCAATATACTACATTGTGCATTTCGTCTAATGCGGGTTTTTCAGTAAATTCTAAGTTTTTCAGTGCAACTCACTCATATACAATGTACTACACTGTGCATTTCGTCTAATGCGGGTTTTTCAGTAAATTCTAAGTTTTTCAGTGCAACTCACTCATATACAATGTACTACACTGTGCATTTCGTCTAATGCGGGTTTTTCAGTAAATTCTAAGTTTTTCAGTGCAACTCACTCATATACTATGTACTACACTGTGCATTTCGTCTAATGCGGGTTTTTCAGTAAATTCTAAGTTTTTCAGTGCAACTCACTCATATACAATATACTACACTGTGCATTTCGTCTAATGCGGGTTTTTCAGTAAATTCTAAGTTTTTCAGTGCAACTCACTCATATACAATGTACTACACTGTGCATTTCGTCTAATGCGGGTTTTTCAGTAAATTCTAAGTTTTTCAGTGCAACTCACACATATACAATGTACTACACTGTGCATTTCGTCTAATGCGGGTTTTTCAGTAAATTCTAAGTTTTTCAGTGCAACTCACTCATATACTATGTACTACACTGTGCATTTCGTCTAATGCGGGTTTTTCAGTAAATTCTAAGTTTTTCAGTGCAACTCACTCATATACAATGTACTACACTGTGCATTTCGTCTAATGCGGGTTTTTCAGTAAATTCTAAGTTTTTCAATGCAACTCACTCATATACAATGTACTACACTATGCATTTCGTCTAATGCGGGTTTTTCAGTAAATTCTAAGTTTTTCAGTGCAACTCACTCATATACAATGTACTACACTGTGCATTTCGTCTAATGCGGGTTTTTCAGTAAATTCTAAGTTTTTCAGTGCAACTCACTCATATACAATGTACTACACTGTGCATTTCGTCTAATGCGGGTTTTTCAGTAAATTCTAAGTTTTTCAGTGCAACTCACTCATATACAATGTACTACACTGTGCATTTCGTCTAATGCGGGTTTTTCAGTAAATTCTAAGTTTTTCAGTGCAACTCACACATATACAATGTACTACACTGTGCATTTCGTCTAATGCGGGTTTTTCAGTAAATTCTAAGTTTTTCAGTGCAACTCACTCATATACTATGTACTACACTGTGCATTTCGTCTAATGCGGGTTTTTCAGTAAATTCTAAGTTTTTCAGTGCAACTCACTCATATACAATGTACTACACTGTGCATTTCGTCTAATGCGGGTTTTTCAGTAAATTCTAAGTTTTTCAGTGCAACTCACACATATACAATGTACTACACTGTGCATTTCGTCTAATGCGGGTTTTTCAGTAAATTCTAAGTTTTTCAGTGCAACTCACTCATATACTATGTACTACACTGTGCATTTCGTCTAATGCGGGTTTTTCAGTAAATTCTAAGTTTTTCAGTGCAACTCACTCATATACAATGTACTACACTGTGCATTTCGTCTAATGCGGGTTTTTCAGTAAATTCTAAGTTTTTCAGTGCAACTCACTCATATACAATGTACTACACTGTGCATTTCGTCTAATGCGGGTTTTTCAGTAAATTCTAAGTTTTTCAGTGCAACTCACTCATATACAATGTACTACACTGTACATTTCGTCTAATGCGGGTTTTTCAGTAAATTCTAAGTTTTTCAGTGCAACTCACTCATATACAATGTACTACACTGTGGATTTCGTCTAATGCGGGTTTTTCAGTAAATTCTAAGTTTTTCAGTGCAACTCACTCATATACAATATACTACACTGTGCATTTCGTCTAATGCGGGTTTTTCAGTAAATTCTAAGTTTTTCAGTGCAACTCACTCATATTCAATATACTACACTGTGCATTTCGTCTAATGCGGGTTTTTCAGTAAATTCTAAGTTTTTCAGTGCAACTCACTCATATACAATGTACTACACTGTGCATTTCGTCTAATGCGGGTTTTTCAGTAAATTCTAAGTTTTTCAGTGCAACTCACTCATATACAATGTACTACACTGTGCATTTCGTCTAATGCGGGTTTTTCAGTAAATTCTAAGTTTTTCAGTGCAACTCACTCATATACTATGTACTACACTGTGCATTTCGTCTAATGCGGGTTTTTCAGTAAATTCTAAGTTTTTCAGTGCAACTCACTCATATACAATGTACTACATTGTGCATTTCGTCTAATGCGGGTTTTTCAGTAAATTCTAAGTTTTTCAGTGCAACTCACTCATATACAATGTACTACACTGTGCATTTCGTCTAATGCGGGTTTTTCAGTAAATTCTAAGTTTTTCAGTGCAACTCACACATATACAATGTACTACACTGTGCATTTCGTCTAATGCGGGTTTTTCAGTAAATTCTAAGTTTTTCAGTGCAACTCACTCATATACAATGTACTACACTGTGCATTTCATCTAATGCGGGTTTTTCAGTAAATTCTAAGTTTTTAAGTGCAACTCACACATATACAATGTACTACACTGTGCATTTCGTCTAATGCGGGTTTTTCAGTAAATTCTAAGTTTTTCAGTGCAACTCACTCATATACTATGTACTACACTGTGCATTTCGTCTAATGCGGGTTTTTCAGTAAATTCTAAGTTTTTCAGTGCAACTCACTCATATACTATTTACTACACGGTGCATTTCGTCTAATGCGGGTTTTTCAGTAAATTCTAAGTTTTTCAGTGCAACTCACTCATATACAATGTACTACACTGTGCATTTCGTCTAATGCGGGTTTTTCAGTAAATTCTAAGTTTTTCAGTGCAACTCACTCATATACAATGTACTACACTCTGCATTTCGTCTAATGTGGGTTTTTCAGTAAATTCTAAGTTTTTCAGTGCAACTCACTCATATACAATGTACTACACTTTGCATTTCGTCTAATGCGGGTTTTTCAGTAAATTCTAAGTTTTTCAGTGCAAATCACTCATATACTATGTACTACACTGTGCATTTCGTCTAATGCGGGTTTTTCAGTAAATTCTAACTTTTTCAGTGCAACTCACTCATATACAATGTACTACACTGTGCATTTCGTCTAATGCGGGTTTTTCAGTAAATTCTAAGTTTTTCAGTGCAACTCACTCATATACAATCTACTACACTGTGCATTTCGTCTAATGCGGGTTTTTCAGTAAATTCTAAGTTTTTCAGTGCAACTCACTCATATACTATGTACTACACTGTGCATTTCGTCTAATGCGGGTTTTTCAGTAAATTCTAAGTTTTTCAGTGAAACTCACTCATATACTATGTACTACACTGTGCATTTCGTCTAATGCGGGTTTTTCAGTAAATTCTAAGTTTTTCAGTGCAACTCACTCATATACAATGTACTACACTGTGCATTTCGTCTAATGCGGGTTTTTCAGTAAATTCTAAGTTTTTCAGTGCAACTCACTCATATACAATGTACTACACTGTGCATTTCGTCTAATGCGGGTTTTTCAGTAAATTCTAAGTTTTTCAGTGCAACTCACTCATATACAATGTACTACACTGTGCATTTCGTCCTATGCGGGTTTTTCAGTAAATTCTAAGTTTTTCAGTGCAACTCACTCATATACAATGTACTACACTGTGCATTTCGTCTAATGCGGGTTTTTCAGTAAATTCTAAGTTTTTCAGTGCAACTCACTCATATACAACACTGTGCATTTCGTCTAATGCGGGTTTTTCAATAAATTCTAAGTTTTTCAGTGCAACTCACTCATATACAATGTACTACACTGTGCATTTCGTCTAATGCGGGTTTTTCAGTAAATTCTAATTTTTTCAGTGCAACTCACTCATATACAATGTACTACACGGTGCATTTCGTCTAATGTGGGTTTTTCAGTAAATTCTAAATTTTTCAGTGCAACTCACTCATATACAATGTACTACACGGTGCATTTTGTCTAATGCGGGTTTTTCAGTAAATTCTAATTTTTTCAGTGCAACTCACTCATATACTATGTACTACACTGTGCATTTCGTCTAATGCGGGTTTTTCAGTAAATTCTAAGTTTTTCAGTGCAACTCACTCATATACAATGTACTACACTGTGCATTTCGTCTAATGGTGGTTTTTCAGTAAATTCTAAGTTTTTCATTGCACCTCACTCATATACAGTGTACTACACTGTGCATTTCGTCTAATGCGGGTTTTTCAGTAAATTCTAAGTTTTTCAGTGCAACTCACTCATATACAATGTACTACACTGTGCATTTCGTCTAATGCGGGTTTTTCAGTAAATTCTAAGTTTTTCAGTGCAACTCACTCATATACAATGTACTACACTGTGCATTTCGTCTAATGCGGGTTTTTCAGTAAATTCTAAGTTTTTTAGTGCAACTCACTCATATACAACACTGTGCATTTCGTCTAATGCGGGTTTTTCAATAAATTCTAATTTTTTCAGTGCAACTCACTCATATACAATGTACTACACTGTGCATTTCGTCTAATGCGGGTTTTTCAGTAAATTCTAATTTTTTCAGTGCAACTCACTCATATACAATCTACTACACTGTGCATTTCGTCTAATGCGGGTTTTTCAGTAAATTCTAAATTTTTCAGTGCAACTCACTCATATACAATGTACTACACTGTGCATTTCATCTAATGCGGGTTTTTCAGTAAATTCTAAGTTTTTCAGTGCAACTCACTCATATACTATGTACTACACTGTGCATTTCGTCTAATGCGGGTTTTTCAGTAAATTCTAAGTTTTTCAGTGAAACTCACTCATATACTATGTACTACACTGTGCATTTCGTCTAATGCGGGTTTTTCAGTAAATTCTAAGTTTTTCAGTGCAACTCACTCATATACAATGTACTACACTGTGCATTTCGTCTAATGCGGGTTTTTCAGTAAATTCTAAGTTTTTCAGTGCAACTCACTCATATACAATGTACTACACTGTGCATTTCGTCTAATGCGGGTTTTTCAGTAAATTCTAAGTTTTTCAGTGCAACTCACTCATATACAATGTACTACACTGTGCATTTCGTCTAATGCGGGTTTTTCAGTAAATTCTAAGTTTTTCAGTGCAACTCACTCATATACAATGTACTACACTGTGCATTTCGTCTAATGCGGGTTTTTCAGTAAATTCTAAGTTTTTCAGTGCAACTCACTCATATACAATCTACTACACTGTGCATTTCGTCTAATGCGGGTTTTTCAGTAAATTCTAAGTTTTTCAGTGCAACTCACTCATATACAATGTACTACACTGTGCATTTCGTCTAATGGTGGTTTTTCAGTAAATTCTAAGTTTTTCATTGCACCTCACTCATATACAGTGTACTACACTGTGCATTTCGTCTAATGCGGGTTTTTCAGTAAATTCTAAGTTTTTCAGTGCAACTCACTCATATACAGTGTACTACACTGTGCATTTCGTCTAATGCGGGTTTTTCAGTAAATTCTAAGTTTTTCAGTGCAACTCACTCATATACTATGTACTACACTGTGCATTTCGTCTAATGCGGGTTTTTCAGTAAATTCTAAGTTTTTCAGTGCAACTCACTCATATACAATGTACTACACTGTGGATTTCGTCTAATGCGGGTTTTTCAGTAAATTCTAAGTTTTTCAGTGCAACTCACTCATATACAATATACTACACTGTGCATTTCGTCTAATGCGGGTTTTTCAGTAAATTCTAAGTTTTTCAGTGCAACTCACTCATATTCAATATACTACACAGTGCATTTCGTCTAATGCGGGTTTTTCAGTAAATTCTAAGTTTTTCAGTGCAACTCACTCATATACAATGTACTACACTGTGCATTTCGTCTAATGCGGGTTTTTCAGTAAATTCTAAGTTTTTCAGTGCAACTCACTCATATACAATGTACTACACTGTGCATTTCGTCTAATGCGGGTTTTTCAGTAAATTCTAAGTTTTTCAGTGCAACTCACTCATATACTATGTACTACACTGTGCATTTCGTCTAATGCGGGTTTTTCAGTAAATTCTAAGTTTTTCAGTGCAACTCACTCATATACAATGTACTACATTGTGCATTTCGTCTAATGCGGGTTTTTCAGTAAATTCTAAGTTTTTCAGTGCAACTCACTCATATACAATGTACTACACTGTGCATTTCGTCTAATGCGGGTTTTTCAGTAAATTCTAAGTTTTTCAGTGCAACTCACACATATACAATGTACTACACTGTGCATTTCGTCTAATGCGGGTTTTTCAGTAAATTCTAAGTTTTTCAGTGCAACTCACTCATATACAATGTACTACACTCTGCATTTCGTCTAATGCGGGTTTTTCAGTAAATTCTAAGTTTTTCAGTGCAACTCACTCATATACAATGTACTACACTGTGCATTTCATCTAATGCGGGTTTTTCAGTAAATTCTAAGTTTTTAAGTGCAACTCACACATATACAATGTACTACACTGTGCATTTCGTCTAATGCGGGTTTTTCAGTAAATTCTAAGTTTTTCAGTGCAACTCACTCATATACTATGTACTACACTGTGCATTTCGTCTAATGCGGGTTTTTCAGTAAATTCTAAGTTTTTCAGTGCAACTCACTCATATACAATGTACTACACGGTGCATTTCGTCTAATGCGGGTTTTTCAGTAAATTCTAAGTTTTTCAGTGCAACTCACTCATATACAATGTACTACACTGTGCATTTCGTCTAATGCGGGTTTTTCAGTAAATTCTAAGTTTTTCAGTGCAACTCACTCATATACAATGTACTACACTCTGCATTTCGTCTAATGCGGGTTTTTCAGTAAATTTTAAGTTTTTCAGTGCAACTCACTCATATACAATGTACTACACTTTGCATTTCGTCTAATGCGGGTTTTTCAGTAAATTCTAAGTTTTTCAGTGCAAATCACTCATATACTATGTACTACACTGTGCATTTCGTCTAATGCGGGTTTTTCAGTAAATTCTAAGTTTTTCAGTGCAACTCACTCATATACAATGTACTACACTGTGCATTTCGTCTAATGCGGGTTTTTCAGTAAATTCTAAGTTTTTCAGTGCAACTCACTCATATACAATCTACTACACTGTGCATTTCGTCTAATGCGGGTTTTTCAGTAAATTCTAAGTTTTTCATTGCACCTCACACATATACAGTGTACTACACTGTGCATTTCGTCTAATGCGGGTTTTTCAGTAAATTCTAAGTTTTTCAGTGCAACTCACTCATATACAATGTACTACACTGTGCATTTCGTCTAATGCGGGTTTTTCAGTAAATTCTAAGTTTTTCAGTGCAACTCACTCATATACAATGTACTACACTGTGCATTTCGTCTAATGCGGGTTTTTCAGTAAATTCTAAGTTTTTTAGTGCAACTCACTCATATACAACACTGTGCATTTCGTCTAATGCGGGTTTTTCAGTAAATTCTAAGTTTTTCAGTGCAACTCACTCATATACAATGTACTACACTGTGCATTTCGTCTAATGCGGGTTTTTCAGTAAATTCTAATTTTTTCAGTGCAACTCACTCATATACAATGTACTACACTGTCCATTTCGTCTAATGCGGGTTTTTCAGTAAATTCTAAATTTTTCAGTGCAACTCACTCATATACAATGTACTACACTGTGCATTTCATCTAATGCGGGTTTTTCAGTAAATTCTAAGTTTTTCAGTGCAACTCACTCATATACTATGTACTACACTGTGCATTTCGTCTAATGCGGGTTTTTCAGTAAATTCTAAGTTTTTCAGTGAAACTCACTCATATACTATGTACTACACTGTGCATTTCGTCTAATGCGGGTTTTTCAGTAAATTCTAAGTTTTTCAGTGCAACTCACTCATATACAATCTACTACACTGTGCATTTCGTCTAATGCGGGTTTTTCAGTAAATTCTAAGTTTTTCAGTGCAACTCACTCATATACTATGTACTACACTGTGCATTTCGTCTAATGCGGGTTTTTCAGTAAATTCTAAGTTTTTCAGTGAAACTCACTCATATACTATGTACTACACTGTGCATTTCGTCTAATGCGGGTTTTTCAGTAAATTCTAAGTTTTTCAGTGCAACTCACTCATATACAATGTACTACACTGTGCATTTCGTCTAATGCGGGTTTTTCAGTAAATTCTAAGTTTTTCAGTGCAACTCACTCATATACAATGTACTACACTGTGCATTTCGTCTAATGCGGGTTTTTCAGTAAATTCTAAGTTTTTCAGTGCAACTCACTCATATACAATGTACTACACTGTGCATTTCGTCCTATGCGGGTTTTTCAGTAAATTCTAAGTTTTTCAGTGCAACTCACTCATATACAATGTACTACACTGTGCATTTCGTCTAATGCGGGTTTTTCAGTAAATTCTAAGTTTTTCAGTGCAACTCACTCATATACAACACTGTGCATTTCGTCTAATGCGGGTTTTTCAATAAATTCTAAGTTTTTCAGTGCAACTCACTCATATACAATGTACTACACTGTGCATTTCGTCTAATGCGGGTTTTTCAGTAAATTCTAATTTTTTCAGTGCAACTCACTCATATACAATGTACTACACGGTGCATTTCGTCTAATGTGGGTTTTTCAGTAAATTCTAAATTTTTCAGTGCAACTCACTCATATACAATGTACTACACGGTGCATTTTGTCTAATGCGGGTTTTTCAGTAAATTCTAATTTTTTCAGTGCAACTCACTCATATACTATGTACTACACTGTGCATTTCGTCTAATGCGGGTTTTTCAGTAAATTCTAAGTTTTTCAGTGCAACTCACTCATATACAATGTACTACACTGTGCATTTCGTCTAATGGTGGTTTTTCAGTAAATTCTAAGTTTTTCATTGCACCTCACTCATATACAGTGTACTACACTGTGCATTTCGTCTAATGCGGGTTTTTCAGTAAATTCTAAGTTTTTCAGTGCAACTCACTCATATACAATGTACTACACTGTGCATTTCGTCTAATGCGGGTTTTTCAGTAAATTCTAAGTTTTTCAGTGCAACTCACTCATATACAATGTACTACACTGTGCATTTCGTCTAATGCGGGTTTTTCAGTAAATTCTAAGTTTTTTAGTGCAACTCACTCATATACAACACTGTGCATTTCGTCTAATGCGGGTTTTTCAATAAATTCTAATTTTTTCAGTGCAACTCACTCATATACAATGTACTACACTGTGCATTTCGTCTAATGCGGGTTTTTCAGTAAATTCTAATTTTTTCAGTGCAACTCACTCATATACAATCTACTACACTGTGCATTTCGTCTAATGCGGGTTTTTCAGTAAATTCTAAATTTTTCAGTGCAACTCACTCATATACAATGTACTACACTGTGCATTTCATCTAATGCGGGTTTTTCAGTAAATTCTAAGTTTTTCAGTGCAACTCACTCATATACTATGTACTACACTGTGCATTTCGTCTAATGCGGGTTTTTCAGTAAATTCTAAGTTTTTCAGTGAAACTCACTCATATACTATGTACTACACTGTGCATTTCGTCTAATGCGGGTTTTTCAGTAAATTCTAAGTTTTTCAGTGCAACTCACTCATATACAATGTACTACACTGTGCATTTCGTCTAATGCGGGTTTTTCAGTAAATTCTAAGTTTTTCAGTGCAACTCACTCATATACAATGTACTACACTGTGCATTTCGTCTAATGCGGGTTTTTCAGTAAATTCTAAGTTTTTCAGTGCAACTCACTCATATACAATGTACTACACTGTGCATTTCGTCTAATGCGGGTTTTTCAGTAAATTCTAAGTTTTTCAGTGCAACTCACTCATATACAATGTACTACACTGTGCATTTCGTCTAATGCGGGTTTTTCAGTAAATTCTAAGTTTTTCAGTGCAACTCACTCATATACAATCTACTACACTGTGCATTTCGTCTAATGCGGGTTTTTCAGTAAATTCTAAGTTTTTCAGTGCAACTCACTCATATACAATGTACTACACTGTGCATTTCGTCTAATGGTGGTTTTTCAGTAAATTCTAAGTTTTTCATTGCACCTCACTCATATACAGTGTACTACACTGTGCATTTCGTCTAATGCGGGTTTTTTCAGTAAATTCTAAGTTTTTCAGTGCAACTCACTCATATACAGTGTACTACACTGTGCATTTCGTCTAATGCGGGTTTTTCAGTAAATTCTAAGTTTTTCAGTGCAACTCACTCATATACTATGTACTACACTGTGCATTTCGTCTAATGCGGTTTTTCAGTAAATTCTAAGTTTTTCAGTGCAACTCACTCATATACAATGTACTACACTGTGGATTTCGTCTAATGCGGGTTTTTCAGTAAATTCTAAGTTTTTCAGTGCAACTCACTCATATACAATATACTACACTGTGCATTTCGTCTAATGCGGGTTTTTCAGTAAATTCTAAGTTTTTCAGTGCAACTCACTCATATTCAATATACTACACAGTGCATTTCGTCTAATGCGGGTTTTTCAGTAAATTCTAAGTTTTTCAGTGCAACTCACTCATATACAATGTACTACACTGTGCATTTCGTCTAATGCGGGTTTTTCAGTAAATTCTAAGTTTTTCAGTGCAACTCACTCATATACAATGTACTACACTGTGCATTTCGTCTAATGCGGGTTTTTCAGTAAATTCTAAGTTTTTCAGTGCAACTCACTCATATACTATGTACTACACTGTGCATTTCGTCTAATGCGGGTTTTTCAGTAAATTCTAAGTTTTTCAGTGCAACTCACTCATATACAATGTACTACATTGTGCATTTCGTCTAATGCGGGTTTTTCAGTAAATTCTAAGTTTTTCAGTGCAACTCACTCATATACAATGTACTACACTGTGCATTTCGTCTAATGCGGGTTTTTCAGTAAATTCTAAGTTTTTCAGTGCAACTCACACATATACAATGTACTACACTGTGCATTTCGTCTAATGCGGGTTTTTCAGTAAATTCTAAGTTTTTCAGTGCAACTCACTCATATACAATGTACTACACTCTGCATTTCGTCTAATGCGGGTTTTTCAGTAAATTCTAAGTTTTTCAGTGCAACTCACTCATATACAATGTACTACACTGTGCATTTCATCTAATGCGGGTTTTTCAGTAAATTCTAAGTTTTTAAGTGCAACTCACACATATACAATGTACTACACTGTGCATTTCGTCTAATGCGGGTTTTTCAGTAAATTCTAAGTTTTTCAGTGCAACTCACTCATATACTATGTACTACACTGTGCATTTCGTCTAATGCGGGTTTTTCAGTAAATTCTAAGTTTTTCAGTGCAACTCACTCATATACAATGTACTACACGGTGCATTTCGTCTAATGCGGGTTTTTCAGTAAATTCTAAGTTTTTCAGTGCAACTCACTCATATACAATGTACTACACTGTGCATTTCGTCTAATGCGGGTTTTTCAGTAAATTCTAAGTTTTTCAGTGCAACTCACTCATATACAATGTACTACACTCTGCATTTCGTCTAATGCGGGTTTTTCAGTAAATTTTAAGTTTTTCAGTGCAACTCACTCATATACAATGTACTACACTTTGCATTTCGTCTAATGCGGGTTTTTCAGTAAATTCTAAGTTTTTCAGTGCAAATCACTCATATACTATGTACTACACTGTGCATTTCGTCTAATGCGGGTTTTTCAGTAAATTCTAAGTTTTTCAGTGCAACTCACTCATATACAATGTACTACACTGTGCATTTCGTCTAATGCGGGTTTTTCAGTAAATTCTAAGTTTTTCAGTGCAACTCACTCATATACAATCTACTACACTGTGCATTTCGTCTAATGCGGGTTTTTCAGTAAATTCTAAGTTTTTCATTGCACCTCACACATATACAGTGTACTACACTGTGCATTTCGTCTAATGCGGGTTTTTCAGTAAATTCTAAGTTTTTCAGTGCAACTCACTCATATACAATGTACTACACTGTGCATTTCGTCTAATGCGGGTTTTTCAGTAAATTCTAAGTTTTTCAGTGCAACTCACTCATATACAATGTACTACACTGTGCATTTCGTCTAATGCGGGTTTTTCAGTAAATTCTAAGTTTTTTAGTGCAACTCACTCATATACAACACTGTGCATTTCGTCTAATGCGGGTTTTTCAGTAAATTCTAAGTTTTTCAGTGCAACTCACTCATATACAATGTACTACACTGTGCATTTCGTCTAATGCGGGTTTTTCAGTAAATTCTAATTTTTTCAGTGCAACTCACTCATATACAATGTACTACACTGTCCATTTCGTCTAATGCGGGTTTTTCAGTAAATTCTAAATTTTTCAGTGCAACTCACTCATATACAATGTACTACACTGTGCATTTCATCTAATGCGGGTTTTTCAGTAAATTCTAAGTTTTTCAGTGCAACTCACTCATATACTATGTACTACACTGTGCATTTCGTCTAATGCGGGTTTTTCAGTAAATTCTAAGTTTTTCAGTGAAACTCACTCATATACTATGTACTACACTGTGCATTTCGTCTAATGCGGGTTTTTCAGTAAATTCTAAGTTTTTCAGTGCAACTCACTCATATACAATGTACTACACTGTGCATTTCGTCTAATGCGGGTTTTTCAGTAAATTCTAAGTTTTTCAGTGCAACTCACTCATATACAATGTACTACACTGTGCATTTCGTCTAATGCGGGTTTTTCAGTAAATTCTAAGTTTTTCAGTGCAACTCACTCATATACAATGTACTACACTGTGCATTTCGTCTAATGCGGGTTTTTCAGTAAATTCTAAGTTTTTCAGTGCAACTCACTCATATACAATGTACTACACTGTGCATTTCGTCTAATGCGGGTTTTTCAGTAAATTCTAAGTTTTTCAGTGCAACTCACTCATATACAATCTACTACACTGTGCATTTCGTCTAATGTGGGTTTTTCAGTAAATTCTAAGTTTTTCAGTGCAACTCACTCATATACAATGTACTACACTGTGCATTTCGTCTAATGGTGGTTTTTCAGTAAATTCTAAGTTTTTCATTGCACCTCACTCATATACAGTGTACTACACTGTGCATTTCGTCTAATGCGGGTTTTTCAGTAAATTCTAAGTTTTTCAGTGCAACTCACTCATATACAGTGTACTACACTGTGCATTTCGTCTAATGCGGGTTTTTCAGTAAATTCTAAGTTTTTCAGTGCAACTCACTCATATACTATGTACTACACTGTGCATTTCGTCTAATGCGGGTTTTTCAGTAAATTCTAAGTTTTTCAGTGCAACTCACTCATATACAATCTACTACACTGTGCATTTCGTCTAATGCGGGTTTTTCAGTAAATTCTAAGTTTTTCAGTGCAACTCACTCATATACAATGTACTACACTGTGCATTTCGTCTAATGCGGGTTTTTCAGTAAATTCTAAGTTTTTCAGTGCAACTCACTCATATACAATGTACTACACTGTACATTTCGTCTAATGCGGGTTTTTCAGTAAATTCTAAGTTTTTCAGTGCAACTCACTCATATACAATGTACTACACTGTGGATTTCATCTAATGCGGGTTTTTCAGTAAATTCTAAGTTTTTCAGTGCAACTCACTCATATACAATGTACTACACTGTGGATTTCGTCTAATGCGGGTTTTTCAGTAAATTCTAAGTTTTTCAGTGCAACTCACTCATATACAATATACTACACTGTGCATTTCGTCTAATGCGGGTTTTTCAGTAAATTCTAAGTTTTTCAGTGCAACTCACTCATATACAATGTACTACACTGTGCATTTCGTCTAATGCGGGTTTTTCAGTAAATTCTAAGTTTTTCAGTGCAACTCACTCATATACAATGTACTACACTGTGCATTTCGTCTAATGCGGGTTTTTCAGTAAATTCTAAGTTTTTTAGTGCAACTCACTCATATACAACACTGTGCATTTCGTCTAATGCGGGTTTTTCAGTAAATTCTAAGTTTTTCAGTGCAACTCACTCATATACAATGTACTACACTGTGCATTTCGTCTAATGCGGGTTTTTCAGTAAATTCTAATTTTTTCAGTGCAACTCACTCATATACAATGTACTACACTGTGCATTTCGTCTAATGCGGGTTTTTCAGTAAATTCTAAATTTTTCAGTGCAACTCACTCATATACAATGTACTACACTGTGCATTTCATCTAATGCGGGTTTTTCAGTAAATTCTAAGTTTTTCAGTGCAACTCACTCATATACTATGTACTACACTGTGCATTTCGTCTAATGCGGGTTTTTCAGTAAATTCTAAGTTTTTCAGTGAAACTCACTCATATACTATGTACTACACTGTGCATTTCGTCTAATGCGGGTTTTTCAGTAAATTCTAAGTTTTTCAGTGCAACTCACTCATATACAATGTACTACACTGTGCATTTCGTCTAATGCGGGTTTTTCAGTAAATTCTAAGTTTTTCAGTGCAACTCACTCATATACAATGTACTACACTGTGCATTTCGTCTAATGCGGGTTTTTCAGTAAATTCTAAGTTTTTCAGTGCAACTCACTCATATACAATGTACTACACTGTGCATTTCGTCTAATGCGGGTTTTTCAGTAAATTCTAAGTTTTTCAGTGCAACTCACTCATATACAATGTACTACACTGTGCATTTCGTCTAATGCGGGTTTTTCAGTAAATTCTAAGTTTTTCAGTGCAACTCACTCATATACAATCTACTACACTGTGCATTTCGTCTAATGTGGGTTTTTCAGTAAATTCTAAGTTTTTCAGTGCAACTCACTCATATACAATGTACTACACTGTGCATTTCGTCTAATGGTGGTTTTTCAGTAAATTCTAAGTTTTCATTGCACCTCACTCATATACAGTGTACTACACTGTGCATTTCGTCTAATGCGGGTTTTTCAGTAAATTCTAAGTTTTTCAGTGCAACTCACTCATATACAGTGTACTACACTGTGCATTTCGTCTAATGCGGGTTTTTCAGTAAATTCTAAGTTTTTCAGTGCAACTCACTCATATACTATGTACTACACTGTGCATTTCGTCTAATGCGGGTTTTTCAGTAAATTCTAAGTTTTTCAGTGCAACTCACTCATATACAATGTACTACACTGTGCATTTCGTCTAATGCGGGTTTTTCAGTAAATTCTAAGTTTTTCAGTGCAACTCACTCATATACAATGTACTACACTGTGCATTTCGTCTAATGCGGGTTTTTCAGTAAATTCTAAGTTTTTCAGTGCAACTCACTCATATACAATGTACTACACTGTACATTTCGTCTAATGCGGGTTTTTCAGTAAATTCTAAGTTTTTCAGTGCAACTCACTCATATACAATGTACTACACTGTGGATTTCATCTAATGCGGGTTTTTCAGTAAATTCTAAGTTTTTCAGTGCAACTCACTCATATACAATGTACTACACTGTGGATTTCGTCTAATGCGGGTTTTTCAGTAAATTCTAAGTTTTTCAGTGCAACTCACTCATATACAATATACTACACTGTGCATTTCGTCTAATGCGGGTTTTTCAGTAAATTCTAAGTTTTTCAGTGCAACTCACTCATATTCAATATACTACACTGTGCATTTCGTCTAATGCGGGTTTTTCAGTAAATTCTAAGTTTTTCAGTGCAACTCACTCATATACAATGTACTACACTGTGCATTTCGTCTAATGCGGGTTTTTCAGTAAATTCTAAGTTTTTCAGTGCAACTCACTCATATACAATGTACTACACTGTGCATTTCGTCTAATGCGGGTTTTTCAGTAAATTCTAAGTTTTTCAGTGCAACTCACTCATATACTATGTACTACACTGTGCATTTCGTCTAATGCGGGTTTTTCAGTAAATTCTAAGTTTTTCAGTGCAACTCACTCATATACAATGTACTACATTGTGCATTTCGTCTAATGCGGGTTTTTCAGTAAATTCTAAGTTTTTCAGTGCAACTCACTCATATACAATGTACTACACTGTGCATTTCGTCTAATGCGGGTTTTTCAGTAAATTCTAAGTTTTTCAGTGCAACTCACACATATACAATGTACTACACTGTGCATTTCGTCTAATGCGGGTTTTTCAGTAAATTCTAAGTTTTTCAGTGCAACTCACTCATATACAATGTACTACACTCTGCATTTCGTCTAATGCGGGTTTTTCAGTAAATTCTAAGTTTTTCAGTGCAACTCACTCATATACAATGTACTACACTGTGCATTTCATCTAATGCGGGTTTTTCAGTAAATTCTAAGTTTTTAAGTGCAACTCACACATATACAATGTACTACACTGTGCATTTCGTCTAATGCGGGTTTTTCAGTAAATTCTAAGTTTTTCAGTGCAACTCATTCATATACTATGTACTACACTGTGCATTTCGTCTAATGCGGGTTTTTCAGTAAATTCTAAGTTTTTCAGTGCAACTCACTCATATACAATGTACTACACGGTGCATTTCGTCTAATGCGGGTTTTTCAGTAAATTCTAAGTTTTTCAGTGCAACTCACTCATATACAATGTACTACACTGTGCATTTCGTCTAATGCGGGTTTTTCAGTAAATTCTAAGTTTTTCAGTGCAACTCACTCATATACAATGTACTACACTCTGCATTTCGTCTAATGCGGGTTTTTCAGTAAATTCTAAGTTTTTCAGTGCAACTCACTCATATACAATGTACTACACTTTGCATTTCGTCTAATGCGGGTTTTTCAGTAAATTCTAAGTTTTTCAGTGCAAATCACTCATATACTATGTACTACACTGTGCATTTCGTCTAATGCGGGTTTTTCAGTAAATTCTAAGTTTTTCAGTGCAACTCACTCATATACAATGTACTACACTGTGCATTTCGTCTAATGCGGGTTTTTCAGTAAATTCTAAGTTTTTCAGTGCAACTCACTCATATACAATCTACTACACTGTGCATTTCGTCTAATGCGGGTTTTTCAGTAAATTCTAAGTTTTTCAGTGCAACTCACTCATATACTATGTACTACACTGTGCATTTCGTCTAATGCGGGTTTTTCAGTAAATTCTAAGTTTTTCAGTGAAACTCACTCATATACTATGTACTACACTGTGCATTTCGTCTAATGCGGGTTTTTCAGTAAATTCTAAGTTTTTCAGTGCAACTCACTCATATACAATGTACTACACTGTGCATTTCGTCTAATGCGGGTTTTTCAGTAAATTCTAAGTTTTTCAGTGCAACTCACTCATATACAATGTACTACACTGTGCATTTCGTCTAATGCGGGTTTTTCAGTAAATTCTAAGTTTTTCAGTGCAACTCACTCATATACAATGTACTACACTGTGCATTTCGTCTAATGCGGGTTTTTCAGTAAATTCTAAGTTTTTCAGTGCAACTCACTCATATACAACACTGTGCATTTCGTCTAATGCGGGTTTTTCAATAAATTCTAATTTTTTCAGTGCAACTCACTCATATACAATGTACTACACTGTGCATTTCGTCTAATGCGGGTTTTTCAGTAAATTCTAATTTTTTCAGTGCAACTCACTCATATACAATGTACTACACTGTGCATTTCGTCTAATGCGGGTTTTTCAGTAAATTCTAAATTTTTCAGTGCAACTCACTCATATACAATGTACTACACGGTGCATTTTGTCTAATGCGGGTTTTTCAGTAAATTCTAATTTTTTCAGTGCAACTCACTCATATACTATGTACTACACTGTGCATTTCGTCTAATGCGGGTTTTTCAGTAAATTCTAAGTTTTTCAGTGCAACTCACTCATATACAATGTACTACACTGTGCATTTCGTCTAATGGTGGTTTTTCAGTAAATTCTAAGTTTTTCATTGCACCTCACTCATATACAGTGTACTACACTGTGCATTTCGTCTAATGCGGGTTTTTCAGTAAATTCTAAGTTTTTCAGTGCAACTCACTCATATACAATGTACTACACTGTGCATTTCGTCTAATGCGGGTTTTTCAGTAAATTCTAAGTTTTTCAGTGCAACTCACTCATATACAATGTACTACACTGTGCATTTCGGCTAATGCGGGTTTTTCAATAAATTCTAATTCTTTCAGTGCAACTCACTCATATACAATGTACTACACTGTGCATTTCGTCTAATGCGGGTTTTTCAGTAAATTCTAATTTTTTTCAGTGCAACTCACTCATATACAATGTACTACACTGTGCATTTCGTCTAATGCGGGTTTTTCAGTAAATTCTAAATTTTTCAGTGCAACTCACTCATATACAATGTACTACACTGTGCATTTCATCTAATGCGGGTTTTTCAGTAAATTCTAAGTTTTTCAGTGCAACTCACTCATATACAATGTACTACACTGTGCATTTCGTCTAATGCGGGTTTTTCAGTAAATTCTAAGTTTTTCAGTGCAACTCACTCATATACAATGTACTACACTGTACATTTCGTCTAATGCGGGTTTTTCAGTAAATTCTAAGTTTTTCAGTGCAACTCACTCATATACAATGTACTACACTGTGGATTTCATCTAATGCGGGTTTTTCAGTAAATTCTAAGTTTTTCAGTGCAACTCACTCATATACAATGTACTACACTGTGGATTTCGTCTAATGCGGGTTTTTCAGTAAATTCTAAGTTTTTCAGTGCAACTCACTCATATACAATATACTACACTGTGCATTTCGTCTAATGCGGGTTTTTCAGTAAATTCTAAGTTTTTCAGTGCAACTCACTCATATTCAATATACTACACTGTGCATTTCGTCTAATGCGGGTTTTTCAGTAAATTCTAAGTTTTTCAGTGCAACTCACTCATATACAATGTACTACACTGTGCATTTCGTCTAATGCGGGTTTTTCAGTAAATTCTAAGTTTTTCAGTGCAACTCACTCATATACAATGTACTACACTGTGCATTTCGTCTAATGCGGGTTTTTCAGTAAATTCTAAGTTTTTCAGTGCAACTCACTCATATACTATGTACTACACTGTGCATTTCGTCTAATGCGGGTTTTTCAGTAAATTCTAAGTTTTTCAGTGCAACTCACTCATATACAATGTACTACATTGTGCATTTCGTCTAATGCGGGTTTTTCAGTAAATTCTAAGTTTTTCAGTGCAACTCACTCATATACAATGTACTACACTGTGCATTTCGTCTAATGCGGGTTTTTCAGTAAATTCTAAGTTTTTCAGTGCAACTCACACATATACAATGTACTACACTGTGCATTTCGTCTAATGCGGGTTTTTCAGTAAATTCTAAGTTTTTCAGTGCAACTCACTCATATACAATGTACTACACTCTGCATTTCGTCTAATGCGGGTTTTTCAGTAAATTCTAAGTTTTTCAGTGCAACTCACTCATATACAATGTACTACACTGTGCATTTCATCTAATGCGGGTTTTTCAGTAAATTCTAAGTTTTTAAGTGCAACTCACACATATACAATGTACTACACTGTGCATTTCGTCTAATGCGGGTTTTTCAGTAAATTCTAAGTTTTTCAGTGCAACTCATTCATATACTATGTACTACACTGTGCATTTCGTCTAATGCGGGTTTTTCAGTAAATTCTAAGTTTTTCAGTGCAACTCACTCATATACAATGTACTACACGGTGCATTTCGTCTAATGCGGGTTTTTCAGTAAATTCTAAGTTTTTCAGTGCAACTCACTCATATACAATGTACTACACTGTGCATTTCGTCTAATGCGGGTTTTTCAGTAAATTCTAAGTTTTTCAGTGCAACTCACTCATATACAATGTACTACACTCTGCATTTCGTCTAATGCGGGTTTTTCAGTAAATTCTAAGTTTTTCAGTGCAACTCACTCATATACAATGTACTACACTTTGCATTTCGTCTAATGCGGGTTTTTCAGTAAATTCTAAGTTTTTCAGTGCAAATCACTCATATACTATGTACTACACTGTGCATTTCGTCTAATGCGGGTTTTTCAGTAAATTCTAAGTTTTTCAGTGCAACTCACTCATATACAATGTACTACACTGTGCATTTCGTCTAATGCGGGTTTTTCAGTAAATTCTAAGTTTTTCAGTGCAACTCACTCATATACAATCTACTACACTGTGCATTTCGTCTAATGCGGGTTTTTCAGTAAATTCTAAGTTTTTCAGTGCAACTCACTCATATACTATGTACTACACTGTGCATTTCGTCTAATGCGGGTTTTTCAGTAAATTCTAAGTTTTTCAGTGAAACTCACTCATATACTATGTACTACACTGTGCATTTCGTCTAATGCGGGTTTTTCAGTAAATTCTAAGTTTTTCAGTGCAACTCACTCATATACAATGTACTACACTGTGCATTTCGTCTAATGCGGGTTTTTCAGTAAATTCTAAGTTTTTCAGTGCAACTCACTCATATACAATGTACTACACTGTGCATTTCGTCTAATGCGGGTTTTTCAGTAAATTCTAAGTTTTTCAGTGCAACTCACTCATATACAATGTACTACACTGTGCATTTCGTCTAATGCGGGTTTTTCAGTAAATTCTAAGTTTTTCAGTGCAACTCACTCATATACAACACTGTGCATTTCGTCTAATGCGGGTTTTTCAATAAATTCTAATTTTTTCAGTGCAACTCACTCATATACAATGTACTACACTGTGCATTTCGTCTAATGCGGGTTTTTCAGTAAATTCTAATTTTTTCAGTGCAACTCACTCATATACAATGTACTACACTGTGCATTTCGTCTAATGCGGGTTTTTCAGTAAATTCTAAATTTTTCAGTGCAACTCACTCATATACAATGTACTACACGGTGCATTTTGTCTAATGCGGGTTTTTCAGTAAATTCTAATTTTTTCAGTGCAACTCACTCATATACTATGTACTACACTGTGCATTTCGTCTAATGCGGGTTTTTCAGTAAATTCTAAGTTTTTCAGTGCAACTCACTCATATACAATGTACTACACTGTGCATTTCGTCTAATGGTGGTTTTTCAGTAAATTCTAAGTTTTTCATTGCACCTCACTCATATACAGTGTACTACACTGTGCATTTCGTCTAATGCGGGTTTTTCAGTAAATTCTAAGTTTTTCAGTGCAACTCACTCATATACAATGTACTACACTGTGCATTTCGTCTAATGCGGGTTTTTCAGTAAATTCTAAGTTTTTCAGTGCAACTCACTCATATACAATGTACTACACTGTGCATTTCGGCTAATGCGGGTTTTTCAATAAATTCTAATTCTTTCAGTGCAACTCACTCATATACAATGTACTACACTGTGCATTTCGTCTAATGCGGGTTTTTCAGTAAATTCTAATTTTTTTCAGTGCAACTCACTCATATACAATGTACTACACTGTGCATTTCGTCTAATGCGGGTTTTTCAGTAAATTCTAAATTTTTCAGTGCAACTCACTCATATACAATGTACTACACTGTGCATTTCATCTAATGCGGGTTTTTCAGTAAATTCTAAGTTTTTCAGTGCAACTCACTCATATACTATGTACTACACTGTGCATTTCGTCTAATGCGGGTTTTTCAGTAAATTCTAAGTTTTTCAGTGAAACTCACTCATATACTATGTACTACACTGTGCATTTCGTCTAATGCGGGTTTTTCAGTAAATTCTAAGTTTTTCAGTGCAACTCACTCATATACAATGTACTACACTGTGCATTTCGTCTAATGCGGGTTTTTCAGTAAATTCTAAGTTTTTCAGTGCAACTCACTCATATACAATGTACTACACTGTGCATTTCGTCTAATGCGGGTTTTTCAGTAAATTCTAAGTTTTTCAGTGCAACTCACTCATATACAATGTACTACACTGTGCATTTCGTCTAATGCGGGTTTTTCAGTAAATTCTAAGTTTTTCAGTGCAACTCACTCATATACAATGTACTACACTGTGCATTTCGTCTAATGCGGGTTTTTCAGTAAATTCTAAGTTTTTCAGTGCAACTCACTCATATACAATCTACTACACTGTGCATTTCGTCTAATGCGGGTTTTTCAGTAAATTCTAAGTTTTTCAGTGCAACTCACTCATATACAATGTACTACACTGTGCATTTCGTCTAATGGTGGTTTTTCAGTAAATTCTAAGTTTTTCATTGCACCTCACTCATATACAGTGTACTACACTGTGCATTTCGTCTAATGCGGGTTTTTCAGTAAATTCTAAGTTTTTCAGTGCAACTCACTCATATACAATGTACTACACTGTGCATTTCGTCTAATGCGGGTTTTTCAGTAAATTCTAAGTTTTTCAGTGCAACTCACTCATATACAATGTACTACACTGTGCATTTCCTCTAATGCGGGTTTTTCAGTAAATTCTAAGTTTTTCAGTGCAACTCACTCATATACAATGTACTACACTGTACATTTCGTCTAATGCGGGTTTTTCAGTAAATTCTAAGTTTTTCAGTGCAACTCACTCATATACAATGTACTACACTGTGGATTTCATCTAATGCGGGTTTTTCAGTAAATTCTAAGTTTTTCAGTGCAACTCACTCATATACAATGTACTACACTGTGGATTTCGTCTAATGCGGGTTTTTCAGTAAATTCTAAGTTTTTCAGTGCAACTCACTCATATACAATATACTACACTGTGCATTTCGTCTAATGCGGGTTTTTCAGTAAATTCTAAGTTTTTCAGTGCAACTCACTCATATTCAATATACTACACTGTGCATTTCGTCTAATGCGGGTTTTTCAGTAAATTCTAAGTTTTTCAGTGCAACTCACTCATATACAATGTACTACACTGTGCATTTCGTCTAATGCGGGTTTTTCAGTAAATTCTAAGTTTTTCAGTGCAACTCACTCATATACAATGTACTACACTGTGCATTTCGTCTAATGCGGGTTTTTCAGTAAATTCTAAGTTTTTCAGTGCAACTCACTCATATACTATGTACTACACTGTGCATTTCGTCTAATGCGGGTTTTTCAGTAAATTCTAAGTTTTTCAGTGCAACTCACTCATATACAATGTACTACATTGTGCATTTCGTCTAATGCGGGTTTTTCAGTAAATTCTAAGTTTTTCAGTGCAACTCACTCATATACAATGTACTACACTGTGCATTTCGTCTAATGCGGGTTTTTCAGTAAATTCTAAGTTTTTCAGTGCAACTCACACATATACAATGTACTACACTGTGCATTTCGTCTAATGCGGGTTTTTCAGTAAATTCTAAGTTTTTCAGTGCAACTCACTCATATACAATGTACTACACTCTGCATTTCGTCTAATGCGGGTTTTTCAGTAAATTCTAAGTTTTTCAGTGCAACTCACTCATATACAATGTACTACACTGTGCATTTCATCTAATGCGGGTTTTTCAGTAAATTCTAAGTTTTTAAGTGCAACTCACACATATACAATGTACTACACTGTGCATTTCGTCTAATGCGGGTTTTTCAGTAAATTCTAAGTTTTTCAGTGCAACTCACTCATATACTATGTACTACACTGTGCATTTCGTCTAATGCGGGTTTTTCAGTAAATTCTAAGTTTTTCAGTGCAACTCACTCATATACAATGTACTACACGGTGCATTTCGTCTAATGCGGGTTTTTCAGTAAATTCTAAGTTTTTCAGTGCAACTCACTCATATACAATGTACTACACTGTGCATTTCGTCTAATGCGGGTTTTTCAGTAAATTCTAAGTTTTTCAGTGCAACTCACTCATATACAATGTACTACACTCTGCATTTCGTCTAATGCGGGTTTTTCAGTAAATTCTAAGTTTTTCAGTGCAACTCACTCATATACAATGTACTACACTTTGCATTTCGTCTAATGCGGGTTTTTCAGTAAATTCTAAGTTTTTCAGTGCAAATCACTCATATACTATGTACTACACTGTGCATTTCGTCTAATGCGGGTTTTTCAGTAAATTCTAAGTTTTTCAGTGCAAATCACTCATATACTATGTACTACACTGTGCATTTCGTCTAATGCGGGTTTTTCAGTAAATTCTAAGTTTTTCAGTGCAACTCACTCATATACAATGTACTACACTGTGCATTTCGTCTAATGCGGGTTTTTCAGTAAATTCTAAGTTTTTCAGTGCAACTCACTCATATACAATCTACTACACTGTGCATTTCGTCTAATGCGGGTTTTTCAGTAAATTCTAAGTTTTTCAGTGCAACTCACTCATATACTATGTACTACACTGTGCATTTCGTCTAATGCGGGTTTTTCAGTAAATTCTAAGTTTTTCAGTGAAACTCACACATATACTATGTACTACACTGTGCATTTCGTCTAATGCGGGTTTTTCAGTAAATTCTAAGTTTTTCAGTGCAACTCACTCATATACAATGTACTACACTGTGCATTTCGTCTAATGCGGGTTTTTCAGTAAATTCTAAGTTTTTCAGTGCAACTCACTCATATACAATGTACTACACTGTGCATTTCGTCTAATGCGGGTTTTTCAGTAAATTCTAAGTTTTTCAGTGCAACTCACTCATATACAATGTACTACACTGTGCATTTCGTCTAATGCGGGTTTTTCAGTAAATTCTAAGTTTTTCAGTGCAACTCACTCATATACAATGTACTACACTGTGCATTTCGTCTAATGCGGGTTTTTCAGTAAATTCTAAGTTTTTCAGTGCAACTCACTCATATACAACACTGTGCATTTCGTCTAATGCGGGTTTTTCAATAAATTCTAATTTTTTCAGTGCAACTCACTCATATACAATGTACTACACTGTGCATTTCGTCTAATGCGGGTTTTTCAGTAAATTCTAATTTTTTCAGTGCAACTCACTCATATACAATGTACTACACTGTGCATTTCGTCTAATGCGGGTTTTTCAGTAAATTCTAAATTTTTCAGTGCAACTCACTCATATACAATGTACTACACGGTGCATTTTGTCTAATGCGGGTTTTTCAGTAAATTCTAATTTTTTCAGTGCAACTCACTCATATACTATGTACTACACTGTGCATTTCGTCTAATGCGGGTTTTTCAGTAAATTCTAAGTTTTTCAGTGCAACTCACTCATATACAATGTACTACACTGTGCATTTCGTCTAATGGTGGTTTTTCAGTAAATTCTAAGTTTTTCATTGCACCTCACTCATATACAGTGTACTACACTGTGCATTTCGTCTAATGCGGGTTTTTCAGTAAATTCTAAGTTTTTCAGTGCAACTCACTCATATACAATGTACTACACTGTGCATTTCGTCTAATGCGGGTTTTTCAGTAAATTCTAAGTTTTTCAGTGCAACTCACTCATATACAATGTACTACACTGTGCATTTCGTCTAATGGTGGTTTTTCAGTAAATTCTAAGTTTTTTAGTGCAACTCACTCATATACAACACTGTGCATTTCGTCTAATGCGGGTTTTTCAATAAATTCTAATTTTTTCAGTGCAACTCACTCATATACAATGTACTACACTGTGCATTTCGTCTAATGCGGGTTTTTCAGTAAATTCTAATTTTTTCAGTGCAACTCACTCATATACAATGTACTACACTGTGCATTTCGTCTAATGCGGGTTTTTCAGTAAATTCTAAATTTTTCAGTGCAACTCACTCATATACAATGTACTACACTGTGCATTTCATCTAATGCGGGTTTTTCAGTAAATTCTAAGTTGTTCAGTGCAACTCACTCATATACTATGTACTACACTGTGCATTTCGTCTAATGCGGGTTTTTCAGTAAATTCTAAGTTTTTCAGTGCAACTCACTCATATACAATGTACTACACTGTGCATTTCGTCTAATGCGGGTTTTTCAGTAAATTCTAAGTTTTTCAGTGCAACTCACTCATATACAATGTACTACACTGTGCATTTCGTCTAATGCGGGTTTTTCAGTAAATTCTAAGTTTTTCAGTGCAACTCACTCATATACAATGTACTACACTGTGCATTTCGTCTAATGCGGGTTTTTCAGTAAATTCTAAGTTTTTCAGTGCAACTCACTCATATACAATGTACTACACTGTGCATTTCGTCTAATGCGGGTTTTTCAGTAAATTCTAAGTTTTTCAGTGCAACTCACTCATATACAACACTGTGCATTTCGTCTAATGCGGGTTTTTCAATAAATTCTAATTTTTTCAGTGCAACTCACTCATATACAATGTACTACACTGTGCATTTCGTCTAATGCGGGTTTTTCAGTAAATTCTAATTTTTTCAGTGCAACTCACTCATATACAATGTACTACACTGTGCATTTCGTCTAATGCGGGTTTTTCAGTAAATTCTAAATTTTTCAGTGCAACTCACTCATATACAATGTACTACACGGTGCATTTTGTCTAATGCGGGTTTTTCAGTAAATTCTAATTTTTTCAGTGCAACTCACTCATATACTATGTACTACACTGTGCATTTCGTCTAATGCGGGTTTTTCAGTAAATTCTAAGTTTTTCAGTGCAACTCACTCATATACAATGTACTACACTGTGCATTTCGTCTAATGGTGGTTTTTCAGTAAATTCTAAGTTTTTCATTGCACCTCACTCATATACAGTGTACTACACTGTGCATTTCGTCTAATGCGGGTTTTTCAGTAAATTCTAAGTTTTTCAGTGCAACTCACTCATATACAATGTACTACACTGTGCATTTCGTCTAATGCGGGTTTTTCAGTAAATTCTAAGTTTTTCAGTGCAACTCACTCATATACAATGTACTACACTGTGCATTTCGTCTAATGGTGGTTTTTCAGTAAATTCTAAGTTTTTTAGTGCAACTCACTCATATACAACACTGTGCATTTCGTCTAATGCGGGTTTTTCAATAAATTCTAATTTTTTCAGTGCAACTCACTCATATACAATGTACTACACTGTGCATTTCGTCTAATGCGGGTTTTTCAGTAAATTCTAATTTTTTCAGTGCAACTCACTCATATACAATGTACTACACTGTGCATTTCGTCTAATGCGGGTTTTTCAGTAAATTCTAAATTTTTCAGTGCAACTCACTCATATACAATGTACTACACTGTGCATTTCTTCTAATGCGGGTTTTTCAGTAAATTCTAAGATTTTCAGTGCAACTCACTCATATACTATGTACTACACTGTGCATTTCGTCTAATGCGGGTTTTTCAGTAAATTCTAAGTTTTTCAGTGAAACTCACTCATATACTATGTACTACACTGTGCATTTCGTCTAATGCGGGTTTTTCAGTAAATTCTAAGTTTTTCAGTGCAACTCACTCATATACAATGTACTACACTGTGCATTTCGTCTAATGCGGGTTTTTCAGTAAATTCTAAGTTTTTCAGTGCAACTCACTCATATACAATGTACTACACTGTGCATTTCGTCTAATGCGGGTTTTTCAGTAAATTCTAAGTTTTTCAGTGCAACTCACTCATATACAATGTACTACACTGTGCATTTCGTCTAATGCGGGTTTTTCAGTAAATTCTAAGTTTTTCAGTGCAACTCACTCATATACAATGTACTACACTGTGCATTTCGTCTAATGCGGGTTTTTCAGTAAATTCTAAGTTTTTCAGTGCAACTCACTCATATACAATCTACTACACTGTGCATTTCGTCTAATGCGGGTTTTTCAGTAAATTCTAAGTTTTTCAGTGCAACTCACTCATATAAAATGTACTACACTGTGCATTTCGTCTAATGGTGGTTTTTCAGTAAATTCTAAGTTTTTCATTGCACCTCACTCATATACAGTGTACTACACTGTGCATTTCGTCTAATGCGGGTTTTTCAGTAAATTCTAAGTTTTTCAGTGCAACTCACTCATATACAATGTACTACACTGTGCATTTCGTCTAATGCGGGTTTTTCAGTAAATTCTAAGTTTTTCAGTGCAACTCACTCATATACAATGTACTACACTGTGCATTTCCTCTAATGCGGGTTTTTCAGTAAATTCTAAGTTTTTCAGTGCAACTCACTCATATACAATGTACTACACTGTGCATTTCGTCTAATGGTGGTTTTTCAGTAAATTCTAAGTTTTTCAGTGCAACTCACTCATATACAATGTACTACACTGTACATTTCGTCTAATGCGGGTTTTTCAGTAAATTCTAAGTTTTTCAGTGCAACTCACTCATATACAATGTACTACACTGTGGATTTCATCTAATGCGGGTTTTTCAGTAAATTCTAAGTTTTTCAGTGCAACTCACTCATATACAATGTACTACACTGTGGATTTCGTCTAATGCGGGTTTTTCAGTAAATTCTAAGTTTTTCAGTGCAACTCACTCATATACAATATACTACACTGTGCATTTCGTCTAATGCGGGTTTTTCAGTAAATTCTAAGTTTTTCAGTGCAACTCACTCATATTCAATATACTACACTGTGCATTTCGTCTAATGCGGGTTTTTCAGTAAATTCTAAGTTTTTCAGTGCAACTCACTCATATACAATGTACTACACTGTGCATTTCGTCTAATGCGGGTTTTTCAGTAAATTCTAAGTTTTTCAGTGCAACTCACTCATATACAATGTACTACACGGTGCATTTTGTCTAATGCGGGTTTTTCAGTAAATTCTAATTTTTTCAGTGCAACTCACTCATATACTATGTACTACACTGTGCATTTCGTCTAATGCGGGTTTTTCAGTAAATTCTAAGTTTTTCAGTGCAACTCACTCATATACAATGTACTACACTGTGCATTTCGTCTAATGGTGGTTTTTCAGTAAATTCTAAGTTTTTCATTGCACCTCACTCATATACAGTGTACTACACTGTGCATTTCGTCTAATGCGGGTTTTTCAGTAAATTCTAAGTTTTTCAGTGCAACTCACTCATATACAATGTACTACACTGTGCATTTCGTCTAATGCGGGTTTTTCAGTAAATTCTAAGTTTTTCAGTGCAACTCACTCATATACAATGTACTACACTGTGCATTTCGTCTAATGGTGGTTTTTCAGTAAATTCTAAGTTTTTTAGTGCAACTCACTCATATACAACACTGTGCATTTCGTCTAATGCGGGTTTTTCAATAAATTCTAATTTTTTCAGTGCAACTCACTCATATACAATGTACTACACTGTGCATTTCGTCTAATGCGGGTTTTTCAGTAAATTCTAATTTTTTCAGTGCAACTCACTCATATACAATGTACTACACTGTGCATTTCGTCTAATGCGGGTTTTTCAGTAAATTCTAAATTTTTCAGTGCAACTCACTCATATACAATGTACTACACTGTGCATTTCTTCTAATGCGGGTTTTTCAGTAAATTCTAAGTTTTTCAGTGCAACTCACTCATATACTATGTACTACACTGTGCATTTCGTCTAATGCGGGTTTTTCAGTAAATTCTAAGTTTTTCAGTGCAACTCACTCATATACAATGTACTACACTGTGCATTTCGTCTAATGCGGGTTTTTCAGTAAATTCTAAGTTTTTCAGTGCAACTCACTCATATACAATGTACTACACTGTGCATTTCGTCTAATGCGGGTTTTTCAGTAAATTCTAAGTTTTTCAGTGCAACTCACTCATATACAATGTACTACACTGTGCATTTCGTCTAATGCGGGTTTTTCAGTAAATTCTAAGTTTTTCAGTGCAACTCACTCATATACAATGTACTACACTGTGCATTTCGTCTAATGCGGGTTTTTCAGTAAATTCTAAGTTTTTCAGTGCAACTCACTCATATACAATGTACTACACTGTGCATTTCGTCTAATGGTGGTTTTTCAGTAAATTCTAAGTTTTTCATTGCACCTCACTCATATACAGTGTACTACACTGTGCATTTCGTCTAATGCGGGTTTTTCAGTAAATTCTAAGTTTTTCAGTGCAACTCACTCATATACAATGTACTACACTGTGCATTTCGTCTAATGCGGGTTTTTCAGTAAATTCTAAGTTTTTCAGTGCAACTCACTCATATACAATGTACTACACTGTGCATTTCGTCTAATGCGGGTTTTTCAGTAAATTCTAAGTTTTTCAGTGCAACTCACTCATATACAATGTACTACACTGTGCATTTCCTCTAATGCGGGTTTTTCAGTAAATTCTAAGTTTTTCAGTGCAACTCACTCATATACAATGTACTACACTGTGCATTTCGTCTAATGGTGGTTTTTCAGTAAATTCTAAGTTTTTCAGTGCAACTCACTCATATACAATGTACTACACTGTACATTTCGTCTAATGCGGGTTTTTCAGTAAATTCTAAGTTTTTCAGTGCAACTCACTCATATACAATGTACTACACGGTGCATTTTGTCTAATGCGGGTTTTTCAGTAAATTCTAATTTTTTCAGTGCAACTCACTCATATACTGATGTACTACACTGTGCATTTCGTCTAATGCGGGTTTTTCAGTAAATTCTAAGTTTTTCAGTGCAACTCACTCATATACAATGTACTACACTGTGCATTTCGTCTAATGGTGGTTTTTCAGTAAATTCTAAGTTTTTCATTGCACCTCACTCATATACAGTGTACTACACTGTGCATTTCGTCTAATGCGGGTTTTTCAGTAAATTCTAAGTTTTTCAGTGCAACTCACTCATATACAATGTACTACACTGTGCATTTCGTCTAATGCGGGTTTTTCAGTAAATTCTAAGTTTTTCAGTGCAACTCACTCATATACAATGTACTACACTGTGCATTTCGTCTAATGGTGGTTTTTCAGTAAATTCTAAGTTTTTTAGTGCAACTCACTCATATACAACACTGTGCATTTCGTCTAATGCGGGTTTTTCAATAAATTCTAATTTTTTCAGTGCAACTCACTCATATACAATGTACTACACTGTGCAATTTCGTCTAATGCGGGTTTTTCAGTAAATTCTAATTTTTTCAGTGCAACTCACTCATATACAATGTACTACACTGTGCATTTCGTCTAATGCGGGTTTTTCAGTAAATTCTAATTTTTCAGTGCAACTCACTCATAACAATGTACTACACTGTGCATTTCTTCTAATGCGGGTTTTTCAGTAAATTCTAAGTTTTTCAGTGCAACTCACTCATATACTATGTACTACACTGTGCATTTCGTCTAATGCGGGTTTTTCAGTAAATTCTAAGTTTTTCAGTGCAACTCACTCATATACAATGTACTACACTGTGCATTTCGTCTAATGCGGGTTTTTCAGTAAATTCTAAGTTTTTCAGTGCAACTCACTCATATACAATGTACTACACTGTGCATTTCGTCTAATGCGGGTTTTTCAGTAAATTCTAAGTTTTTCAGTGCAACTCACTCATATACAATGTACTACACTGTGCTTCGTCTAATGCGGGTTTTTCAGTAAATTCTAAGTTTTTCAGTGCAACTCACTCATATACAATGTACTACACTGTGCATTTCGTCTAATGCGGGTTTTTCAGTAAATTCTAAGTTTTTCAGTGCAACTCACTCATATACAATGTACTACACTGTGCATTTCGTCTAATGGTGGTTTTTCAGTAAATTCTAAGTTTTTCATTGCACCTCACTCATATACAGTGTACTACACTGTGCATTTCGTCTAATGCGGGTTTTTCAGTAAATTCTAAGTTTTTCAGTGCAACTCACTCATATACAATGTACTACACTGTGCATTTCGTCTAATGCGGGTTTTTCAGTAAATTCTAAGTTTTTCAGTGCAACTCACTCATTTACAATGTACTACACTGTGCATTTCGTCTAATGCGGGTTTTTCAGTAAATTCTAAGTTTTTCAGTGCAACTCACTCATATACAATGTACTACACTGTGCATTTCCTCTAATGCGGGTTTTTCAGTAAATTCTAAGTTTTTCAGTGCAACTCACTCATATACAATGTACTACACTGTGCATTTCGTCTAATGCGGGTTTTTCAGTAAATTCTAAGTTTTTCAGTGCAACTCATTCATATACAATGTACTACACTGTACATTTCGTCTAATGCGGGTTTTTCAGTAAATTCTAAGTTTTTCAGTGCAACTCACTCATATACAATGTACTACACTGTGGATTTCATCTAATGCGGGTTTTTCAGTAAATTCTAAGTTTTTCAGTGCAACTCACTCATATACAATGTACTACACTGTGGATTTCGTCTAATGCGGGTTTTTCAGTAAATTCTAAGTTTTTCAGTGCAACTCACTCATATAAAATATACTACACTGTGCATTTCGTCTAATGCGGGTTTTTCAGTAAATTCTAAGTTTTTCAGTGCAACTCACTCATATTCAATATACTACACTGTGCATTTCGTCTAATGCGGGTTTTTCAGTAAATTCTAAGTTTTTCAGTGCAACTCACTCATATACAATGTACTACACTGTGCATTTCGTCTAATGCGGGTTTTTCAGTAAATTCTAAGTTTTTCAGTGCAACTCACTCATATACAATGTACTACACGGTGCATTTTGTCTAATGCGGGTTTTTCAGTAAATTCTAATTTTTTCAGTGCAACTCACTCATATACTATGTACTACACTGTGCATTTCGTCTAATGCGGGTTTTTCAGTAAATTCTAAGTTTTTCAGTGCAACTCACTCATATACAATGTACTACACTGTGCATTTCGTCTAATGGTGGTTTTTCAGTAAATTCTAAGTTTTTCATTGCACCTCACTCATATACAGTGTACTACACTGTGCATTTCGTCTAATGCGGGTTTTTCAGTAAATTCTAAGTTTTTCAGTGCAACTCACTCATATACAATGTACTACACTGTGCATTTCGTCTAATGCGGGTTTTTCAGTAAATTCTAAGTTTTTCAGTGCAACTCACTCATATACAATGTACTACACTGTGCATTTCGTCTAATGGTGGTTTTTCAGTAAATTCTAAGTTTTTTAGTGCAACTC
This sequence comes from Mus caroli, assembly GCF_978045245.1. Taxonomy (NCBI): domain Eukaryota; kingdom Metazoa; phylum Chordata; class Mammalia; order Rodentia; family Muridae; genus Mus; species Mus caroli. Next base: position 25,677 of record NW_028227674.1, on the reverse strand, counting down.
ACTCATATACAACACTGTGCATTTCGTCTAATGCGGGTTTTTCAATAAATTCTAATTTTTTCAGTGCAACTCACTCATATACAATGTACTACACTGTGCATTTCGTCTAATGCGGGTTTTTCAGTAAATTCTAATTTTTTCAGTGCAACTCACTCATATACAATGTACTACACTGTGCATTTCGTCTAATGCGGGTTTTTCAGTAAATTCTAAATTTTTCAGTGCAACTCACTCATATACAATGTACTACACTGTGCATTTCTTCTAATGCGGGTTTTTCAGTAAATTCTAAGTTTTTCAGTGCAACTCACTCATATACTATGTACTACACTGTGCATTTCGTCTAATGCGGGTTTTTCAGTAAATTCTAAGTTTTTCAGTGAAACTCACTCATATACTATGTACTACACTGTGCATTTCGTCTAATGCGGGTTTTTCAGTAAATTCTAAGTTTTTCAGTGCAACTCACTCATATACAATGTACTACACTGTGCATTTCGTCTAATGCGGGTTTTTCAGTAAATTCTAAGTTTTTCAGTGCAACTCACTCATATACAATGTACTACACTGTGCATTTCGTCTAATGCGGGTTTTTCAGTAAATTCTAAGTTTTTCAGTGCAACTCACTCATATACAATGTACTACACTGTGCATTTCGTCTAATGCGGGTTTTTCAGTAAATTCTAAGTTTTTCAGTGCAACTCACTCATATACAATGTACTACACTGTGCATTTCGTCTAATGCGGGTTTTTCAGTAAATTCTAAGTTTTTCAGTGCAACTCACTCATATACAATCTACTACACTGTGCATTTCGTCTAATGCGGGTTTTTCAGTAAATTCTAAGTTTTTCAGTGCAACTCACTCATATACAATGTACTACACTGTGCATTTCGTCTAATGGTGGTTTTTCAGTAAATTCTAAGTTTTTCATTGCACCTCACTCATATACAGTGTACTACACTGTGCATTTCGTCTAATGCGGGTTTTTCAGTAAATTCTAAGTTTTTTCAGTGCAACTCACTCATATACAATGTACTACACTGTGCATTTCGTCTAATGCGGGTTTTTCAGTAAATTCTAAGTTTTTCAGTGCAACTCACTCATATACAATGTACTACACTGTGCATTTCCTCTAATGCGGGTTTTTCAGTAAATTCTAAGTTTTTCAGTGCAACTCACTCATATACAATGTACTACACTGTGCATTTCGTCTAATGGTGGTTTTTCAGTAAATTCTAAGTTTTTCAGTGCAACTCACTCATATACAATGTACTACACTGTACATTTCGTCTAATGCGGGTTTTTCAGTAAATTCTAAGTTTTTCAGTGCAACTCACTCATATACAATGTACTACACTGTGGATTTCATCTAATGCGGGTTTTTCAGTAAATTCTAAGTTTTTCAGTGCAACTCACTCATATACAATGTACTACACTGTGGATTTCGTCTAATGCGGGTTTTTCAGTAAATTCTAAGTTTTTCAGTGCAACTCACTCATATACAATATACTACACTGTGCATTTCGTCTAATGCGGGTTTTTCAGTAAATTCTAAGTTTTTCAGTGCAACTCACTCATATTCAATATACTACACTGTGCATTTCGTCTAATGCGGGTTTTTCAGTAAATTCTAAGTTTTTCAGTGCAACTCACTCATATACAATGTACTACACTGTGCATTTCGTCTAATGCGGGTTTTTCAGTAAATTCTAAGTTTTTCAGTGCAACTCACTCATATACAATGTACTACACTGTGCATTTCGTCTAATGCGGGTTTTTCAGTAAATTCTAAGTTTTTCAGTGCAACTCACTCATATACTATGTACTACACTGTGCATTTCGTCTAATGCGGGTTTTTCAGTAAATTCTAAGTTTTTCAGTGCAACTCACTCATATACAATGTACTACATTGTGCATTTCGTCTAATGCGGGTTTTTCAGTAAATTCTAAGTTTTTCAGTGCAACTCACTCATATACAATGTACTACACTGTGCATTTCGTCTAATGCGGGTTTTTCAGTAAATTCTAAGTTTTTCAGTGCAACTCACACATATACAATGTACTACACTGTGCATTTCGTCTAATGCGGGTTTTTCAGTAAATTCTAAGTTTTTCAGTGCAACTCACTCATATACAATGTACTACACTCTGCATTTCGTCTAATGCGGGTTTTTCAGTAAATTCTAAGTTTTTCAGTGCAACTCACTCATATACAATGTACTACACTGTGCATTTCATCTAATGCGGGTTTTTCAGTAAATTCTAAGTTTTTAAGTGCAACTCACACATATACAATGTACTACACTGTGCATTTCGTCTAATGCGGGTTTTTCAGTAAATTCTAAGTTTTTCAGTGCAACTCACTCATATACTATGTACTACACTGTGCATTTCGTCTAATGCGGGTTTTTCAGTAAATTCTAAGTTTTTCAGTGCAACTCACTCATATACAATGTACTACACGGTGCATTTCGTCTAATGCGGGTTTTTCAGTAAATTCTAAGTTTTTCAGTGCAACTCACTCATATACAATGTACTACACTGTGCATTTCGTCTAATGCGGGTTTTTCAGTAAATTCTAAGTTTTTCAGTGCAACTCGCTCATATACAATGTACTACACTCTGCATTTCGTCTAATGCGGGTTTTTCAGTAAATTCTAAGTTTTTCAGTGCAACTCACTCATATACAATGTACTACACTTTGCATTTCGTCTAATGCGGGTTTTTCAGTAAATTCTAAGTTTTTCAGTGCAAATCACTCATATACTATGTACTACACTGTGCATTTCGTCTAATGCGGGTTTTTCAGTAAATTCTAAGTTTTTCAGTGCAACTCACTCATATACAATGTACTACACTGTGCATTTCGTCTAATGCGGGTTTTTCAGTAAATTCTAAGTTTTTCAGTGCAACTCACTCATATACAATCTACTACACTGTGCATTTCGTCTAATGCGGGTTTTTCAGTAAATTCTAAGTTTTTCAGTGCAACTCACTCATATACTATGTACTACACTGTGCATTTCGTCTAATGCGGGTTTTTCAGTAAATTCTAAGTTTTTCAGTGAAACTCACTCATATACTATGTACTACACTGTGCATTTCGTCTAATGCGGGTTTTTCAGTAAATTCTAAGTTTTTCAGTGCAACTCACTCATATACAATGTACTACACTGTGCATTTCGTCTAATGCGGGTTTTTCAGTAAATTCTAAGTTTTTCAGTGCAACTCACTCATATACAATGTACTACACTGTGCATTTCGTCTAATGCGGGTTTTTCAGTAAATTCTAAGTTTTTCAGTGCAACTCACTCATATACAATGTACTACACTGTGCATTTCGTCTAATGCGGGTTTTTCAGTAAATTCTAAGTTTTTCAGTGCAACTCACTCATATACAATGTACTACACTGTGCATTTCGTCTAATGCGGGTTTTTCAGTAAATTCTAAGTTTTTCAGTGCAACTCACTCATATACAACACTGTGCATTTCGTCTAATGCGGGTTTTTCAATAAATTCTAATTTTTTCAGTGCAACTCACTCATATACAATGTACTACACTGTGCATTTCGTCTAATGCGGGTTTTTCAGTAAATTCTAATTTTTTCAGTGCAACTCACTCATATACAATGTACTACACTGTGCATTTCGTCTAATGCGGGTTTTTCAGTAAATTCTAAATTTTTCAGTGCAACTCACTCATATACAATGTACTACACGGTGCATTTTGTCTAATGCGGGTTTTTCAGTAAATTCTAATTTTTTCAGTGCAACTCACTCATATACTATGTACTACACTGTGCATTTCGTCTAATGCGGGTTTTTCAGTAAATTCTAAGTTTTTCAGTGCAACTCACTCATATACAATGTACTACACTGTGCATTTCGTCTAATGGTGGTTTTTCAGTAAATTCTAAGTTTTTTAGTGCAACTCACTCATATACAACACTGTGCATTTCGTCTAATGCGGGTTTTTCAATAAATTCTAATTTTTTCAGTGCAACTCACTCATATACAATGTACTACACTGTGCATTTCGTCTAATGCGGGTTTTTCAGTAAATTCTAATTTTTTCAGTGCAACTCACTCATATACAATGTACTACACTGTGCATTTCGTCTAATGCGGGTTTTTCAGTAAATTCTAAATTTTTCAGTGCAACTCACTCATATACAATGTACTACACTGTGCATTTCATCTAATGCGGGTTTTTCAGTAAATTCTAAGTTTTTCAGTGCAACTCACTCATATACTATGTACTACACTGTGCATTTCGTCTAATGCAGGTTTTTCAGTAAATTCTAAGTTTTTCAGTGAAACTCACTCATATACTATGTACTACACTGTGCATTTCGTCTAATGCGGGTTTTTCAGTAAATTCTAAGTTTTTCAGTGCAACTCACTCATATACAATGTACTACACTGTGCATTTCGTCTAATGCGGGTTTTTCAGTAAATTCTAAGTTTTTCAGTGCAACTCACTCATATACAATGTACTACACTGTGCATTTCGTCTAATGCGGGTTTTTCAGTAAATTCTAAGTTTTTCAGTGCAACTCACTCATATACAATGTACTACACTGTGCATTTCGTCTAATGGTGGTTTTTCAGTAAATTCTAAGTTTTTCATTGCACCTCACTCATATACAGTGTACTACACTGTGCATTTCGTCTAATGCGGGTTTTTCAGTAAATTCTAAGTTTTTCAGTGCAACTCACTCATATACAATGTACTACACTGTGCATTTCGTCTAATGCGGGTTTTTCAGTAAATTCTAAGTTTTTCAGTGCAACTCACTCATATACAATGTACTACACTGTGCATTTCCTCTAATGCGGGTTTTTCAGTAAATTCTAAGTTTTTCAGTGCAACTCACTCATATACAATGTACTACACTGTGCATTTCGTCTAATGGTGGTTTTTCAGTAAATTCTAAGTTTTTTAGTGCAACTCACTCATATACAACACTGTGCATTTCGTCTAATGCGGGTTTTTCAGTAAATTCTAAGTTTTTCAGTGCAACTCACTCATATACAATGTACTACACTGTGCATTTCGTCTAATGCGGGTTTTTCAGTAAATTCTAAGTTCTTCAGTGCAACTCACTCATATACTATGTACTACACTGTGCATTTCGTCTAATGCGGGTTTTTCAGTAAATTCTAAGTTTTTCAGTGCAAATCACTCATATACTATGTACTACACTGTGCATTTCGTCTAATGCGGGTTTTTCAGTAAATTCTAAGTTTTTCAGTGCAACTCACTCATATACAATGTACTACACTGTGCATTTCGTCTAATGCGGGTTTTTCAGTAAATTCTAAGTTTTTCAGTGCAACTCACTCATATACAATGTACTACACTGTGCATTTCGTCTAATGGTGGTTTTTCAGTAAATTCTAAGTTTTTCATTGCACCTCACTCATATACAGTGTACTACACTGTGCATTTCGTCTAATGCGGGTTTTTCAGTAAATTCTAAGTTTTTCAGTGCAACTCACTCATATACAATGTACTACACTGTGCATTTCGTCTAATGCGGGTTTTTCAGTAAATTCTAAGTTTTTCAGTGCAACTCACTCATATACAATGTACTACACTGTGCATTTCGTCTAATGGTGGTTTTTCAGTAAATTCTAAGTTTTTTAGTGCAACTCACTCATATACAACACTGTGCATTTCGTCTAATGCGGGTTTTTCAATAAATTCTAATTTTTTCAGTGCAACTCACTCATATACAATGTACTACACTGTGCATTTCGTCTAATGCGGGTTTTTCAGTAAATTCTAATTTTTTCAGTGCAACTCACTCATATACAATGTACTACACTGTGCATTTCGTCTAATGCGGGTTTTTCAGTAAATTCTAAATTTTTCAGTGCAACTCACTCATATACAATGTACTACACTGTGCATTTCATCTAATGCGGGTTTTTCAGTAAATTCTAAGTTTTTCAGTGCAACTCACTCATATACTATGTACTACACTGTGCATTTCGTCTAATGCGGGTTTTTCAGTAAATTCTAAGTTTTTCAGTGCAACTCACTCATATACAATGTACTACACTGTGCATTTCGTCTAATGCGGGTTTTTCAGTAAATTCTAAGTTTTTCAGTGCAACTCACTCATATACAATCTACTACACTGTGCATTTCGTCTAATGCGGGTTTTTCAGTAAATTCTAAGTTTTTCAGTGCAACTCACTCATATACAATGTACTACACTGTGCATTTCGTCTAATGGTGGTTTTTCAGTAAATTCTAAGTTTTTCATTGCACCTCACTCATATACAGTGTACTACACTGTGCATTTCGTCTAATGCGGGTTTTTCAGTAAATTCTAAGTTTTTCAGTGCAACTCACTCATATACAATGTACTACACTGTGCATTTCGTCTAATGCGGGTTTTTCAGTAAATTCTAAGTTTTTCAGTGCAACTCACTCATATACAATGTACTACACTGTGCATTTCCTCTAATGCGGGTTTTTCAGTAAATTCTAAGTTTTTCAGTGCAACTCACTCATATACAATGTACTACACTGTGCATTTCGTCTAATGGTGGTTTTTCAGTAAATTCTAAGTTTTTTAGTGCAACTCACTCATATACAACACTGTGCATTTCGTCTAATGCGGGTTTTTCAATAAATTCTAATTTTTTCAGTGCAACTCACTCATATACAATGTACTACACTGTGCATTTCGTCTAATGCGGGTTTTTCAGTAAATTCTAATTTTTTCAGTGCAACTCACTCATATACAATGTACTACACTGTGCATTTCGTCTAATGCGGGTTTTTCAGTAAATTCTAAATTTTTCAGTGCAACTCACTCATATACAATGTACTACACTGTGCATTTCATCTAATGCGGATTTTTCAGTAAATTCTAAGTTTTTCAGTGCAACTCACTCATATACAATGTACTACACTGTGCATTTCGTCTAATGCAGGTTTTTCAGTAAATTCTAAGTTTTTCAGTGCAACTCACTCATATACAATGTACTACACTGTGCATTTCGTCTAATGCGGGTTTTTGAGTAAATTCTAAGTTTTTCAGTGCAACTCACTCATATACAATGTACTACACTGTGCATTTCCTCTAATGTGGGTTTTTCAGTAAATTCTAAGTTTTTCAGTGCAACTCACTCATATACAATGTACTACACTGTGCATTTCGTCTAATGCGGGTTTTTCAGTAAATTCTAAGTTTTTCAGTGCAACTCACTCATATACTATGTAGTACACTGTGCATTTCGACTAATGCGGGTTTTTCAGTAAATTCTAAGTTTTTCAGTGAAACTCACTCATATACTATGTACTACACTGTGCATTTCGTCTAATGCGGGTTTTTCAGTAAATTCTAAGTTTTTCAGTGCAACTCACTCATATACAATGTACTACACTGTGCATTTCGTCTAATGCGGGTTTTTCAGTAAATTCTAAGTTTTTCAGTGCAACTCACTCATATACAATGTACTACACTGTGCATTTCGTCTAATGCGGGTTTTTCAGTAAATTCTAAGTTTTTCAGTGCAACTCACTCATATACAATGTACTACACTGTGCATTTCGTCTAATGCGGGTTTTTCAGTAAATTCTAAGTTTTTCAGTGCAACTCACTCATATACAATGTACTACACTGTGCATTTCGTCTAATGCGGGTTTTTCAGTAAATTCTAAGTTTTTCAGTGCAACTCACTCATATACAATGTACTACACTGTGCATTTCGTCTAATGCGGGTTTTTCAGTAAATTCTAAGTTTTTCAGTGCAACTCACTCATATACAATCTACTACACTGTGCATTTCGTCTAATGCGGGTTTTTCAGTAAATTCTAAGTTTTTCAGTGCAACTCACTCATATACAATGTACTACACTGTGCATTTCGTCTAATGCGGGTTTTTCAGTAAATTCTAAGTTTTTCATTGCACCTCACTCATATACAGTGTACTACACTGTGCATTTCGTCTAATGCGGGTTTTTCAGTAAATTCTAAGTTTTTCAGTGCAACTCACTCATATACAATGTACTACACTGTGCATTTCGTCTAATGCGGGTTTTTCAGTAAATTCTAAGTTTTTCAGTGCAACTCACTCATATACAATGTACTACACTGTGCATTTCCTCTAATGCGGGTTTTTCAGTAAATTCTAAGTTTTTCAGTGCAACTCACTCATATACAATGTACTACACTGTGCATTTCGTCTAATGGTGGTTTTTCAGTAAATTCTAAGTTTTTTAGTGCAACTCACTCATATACAACACTGTGCATTTCGTCTAATGCGGGTTTTTCAATAAATTCTAATTTTTTCAGTGCAACTCACTCATATACAATGTACTACACTGTGCATTTCGTCTAATGCGGGTTTTTCAGTAAATTCTAATTTTTTCAGTGCAACTCACTCATATACAATGTACTACACTGTGCATTTCGTCTAATGCGGGTTTTTCAGTAAATTCTAAATTTTTCAGTGCAACTCACTCATATACAATGTACTACACTGTGCATTTCATCTAATGCGGGTTTTTCAGTAAATTCTAAGTTTTTCAGTGCAACTCACTCATATACAATGTACTACACTGTGCATTTCGTCTAATGCAGGTTTTTCAGTAAATTCTAAGTTTTTCAGTGCAACTCACTCATATACAATGTACTACACTGTGCATTTCGTCTAATGCGGGTTTTTCAGTAAATTCTAAGTTTTTCAGTGCAACTCACTCATATACAATGTACTACACTGTGCATTTCCTCTAATGTGGGTTTTTCAGTAAATTCTAAGTTTTTCAGTGCAACTCACTCATATACAATGTACTACACTGTGCATTTCGTCTAATGCGGGTTTTTCAGTAAATTCTAAGTTTTTCAGTGCAACTCACTCATATACAATGTACTACACTGTGCATTTCGTCTAATGCGGGTTTTTCAGTAAATTCTAAGTTTTTCAGTGCAACTCACTCTTATACAATGTACTACACTGTGCATTTCGTCTAATGCGGGTTTTATAGTAAATTCTAAGTTTTTCAGTGCAACTCACTCATATACTATGTACTACACTGCATTTCGTCTAATGCGGGTTTTTCAGTAAATTCTGAGTTTTTCAGTGCAACTCACTCATATACAATGTACTACACTGTGCATTTCGTCTAATGCGGGTTTTTCAGTAAATTCTAAGTTTTTCAGTGCAACTCACTCATATACAATGTACTACACTGTGCATTTCGTCTAATGCGGGTTTTTCAGTAAATTCTAAGTTTTTAAATGCAACTCACTCATATACAATGTACTACACTGTGCATTTCGTCTAATGCGGGTTTTTCAGTAAATTCTAAGTTTTTCAGTGCAACTCACTCATATACAATGTACTACACTGTGCATTTCGTCTAATGGTGGTTTTTCAGTAAATTCTAAGTTTTTCATTGCACCTCACTCATATACAATGTACTAGACTGTGCATTTCGTCTAATGCGGGTTTTTCAGTAAATTCTAAGTTCTTCAGTGCAACTCACTCATATACTATGTACTACACTGTGCATTTCGTCTAATGCGGGTTTTTCAGTAAATTCTAAGTTTTTCAGTGCAAATCACTCATATACTATGTACTACACTGTGCATTTCGTCTAATGCGGGTTTTTTTAGTAAATTCTAAGTTTTTCAGTGCAACTCACTCATATACTATGTACTACAATGTGCATTTCGTCTAATGCGGGTTTTTCAGTAAATTCTAAGTTTTTCAGTGCAACTCACTCATATACAATGTACTACACTGTGCATTTTGTCTAATGCGGGTTTTTCAGTAAATTCTAAGCTTTTCAGTGCAACTCACTCATATACAATGTAGTACACTGTGCATTTCGTCTAATGCGGGTTTTTCAGTAAATTCTAAGTTTTTCAGTGCAACTCACTCATATACAATCTACTACACTGTGCATTTCGTCTAATGCGGGTTTTTCAGTAAATTCTAAGTTTTTCAGTGCAACTCACTCATATACAATGTACTACACTGTGCATTTCGTCTAATGCGGGTTTTTCAGTAAATTCTAAGTTTTTCAGTGCAACTCACTCATATACAATGTACTAAACTGTGCATTTCGTCTAATGCGGGTTTTTCAGTAAATTCTAAGTTTTTCAGTGCAACTCACTCATATACAATGTACTACACTGTGCATTTCGTCTAATGCGGGTGTTTTCAGAAAATTCTAAGTTTTTCAGTGCAACTCACTCATATACAATGTACTACACTGTGCATTTCGTCTAATGCGGGTTTTTCAGTAAATTCTAAGTTTTTCAGTGCAACTCACTCATATACAATGTACTACACTGTGCATTTCGTCTAATGCGGGTTTTTCAGTAAATTCTAAGTTTTTCAGTGCAACTCACTCATATACAATGTACTATACTGTGCATTTCGTCTAATGGTGGTTTTTCAGTAAATTCTAAGTTTTTCATTGCACCTCACTCATATACAGTGTACTACACTGTGCATTTCGTCTAATGCGGGTTTTTCAGTAAATTCTAAGTTTTTCAGTGCACCTCACTCATATACAATGTACTACACTGTGCATTTCGTCTAATGCGGGTTTTTCAGTAAATTCTAAGTTTTTCAGTGCAACTCACTCATATACAATGTACTACACTGTGCATTTCGTCTAATGCGGGTTTTTCAGTAAATTCTAAGTTTTTCAGTGCAACTCACTCATATACAATGTACTACACTGTGCATTTCGTCTAATGCTGGTTTTTCAGTAAATTCTAAGTTTTTCAGTGCAACTCACTCATATACAACACTGTGCATTTCGTCTAATGCGGGTTTTTCAGTAAATTCTAATTTTTTCAGTGCAACTCACTCATATACAATGTACTACACTGTGCATTTCGTCTAATGCGGGTTTTTGAGTAAATTCTAAGTTTTTCAGTGCAACTCACTCATATACAATGTACTACACTGTGCATTTCGTCTAATGCGGGTTTTTCAGTAAATTCTAAATTTTTCAGTGCAACTCACTCATATACAATATACTACACTGTGCATTTCGTCTAATGCGGGTTTTTCAGTAAATTCTAAGTTTTTCAGTGCAACTCACTCTTATACAATGTACTACACTGTGCATTTCGTCTAATGCGGGTTTTATAGTAAATTCTAAGTTTTTCAGTGCAACTCACTCATATACTATGTACTACACTGCATTTCGTCTAATGCGGGTTTTTCAGTAAATTCTGAGTTTTTCAGTGCAACTCACTCATATACAATGTACTACACTGTGCATTTCGTCTAATGCGGGTTTTTCAGTAAATTCTAAGTTTTTCAGTGCAACTCACTCATATACAATGTACTACACTGTGCATTTCGTCTAATGCGGGTTTTTCAGTAAATTCTAAGTTTTTCAGTGCAACTCACTCATATACAATGTACTACACTGTGCATTTCGTCTAATGCGGGTTTTTCAGTAAATTCTAAGTTTTTCAGTGCAACTCACTCATATACAATGTACTACACTGTGCATTTCGTCTAATGCGGGTTTTTCAGTAAATTCTAAGTTTTTCAGTGCAACTCACTCATATACAATGTACTACACTGTGCATTTCGTCTAATGCGGGTTTTTCAGTAAATTCTAAGTTTTTCAGTGCAACTCACTCATATACAATGTACTACACTGTGCATTTCGTCTAATGCGGGTTTTTTCAGTAAATTCTAAGTTTTTCAGTGCAACTCACTCATATACAATGTACTACACTGTGCATTTCGTCTAATGCGGGTTTTTCAGTAAATTCTAAGTTTTTCAGTGCAACTCACTCATATACAATGTACTACACTGTGCATTTCGTCTAATGGTGGTTTTTCAGTAAATTCTAAGTTTTTCATTGCACCTCACTCATATACAGTGTACTACACTGTGCATTTCTTCTAATGCGGGTTTTTCAGTAAATTCTAAGTTTTTCAGTGCAACTCACTCATATACAATGTACTACACTGTGCATTTCGTCTAATGCGGGTTTTTCAGTAAATTCTACGTTTTTCAGTGCAACTCACTCATATACAATGTACCACACTGTGCATTTCGTCTAATGCGGGTTTTTCAGTAAATTCTAAGTTTTTCAGTGCAACTCACTCATATACAATGTACTACACTGTGCATTTCGTCTAATGGTGGTTTTTCAGTAAATTCTAAGTTTTTCAGTGCAACTCACTCATATACAACACTGTGCATTTCGTCTAATGCGGGTTTTTCAGTAAATTCTAATTTTTTCAGTGCAACTCACTCATATACAATGTACTACACCTGTGCATTTCGTCTAATGCGGGTTTTTCAGTAAATTCTAAGTTTTTCAGTGCAACTCACTCATATAAAATGTACTACACTGTGCATTTCGTCTAATGCGGGTTTTTCAGTAAATTCTAAGTTTTTCAGTGCAACTCACTCATATACAATGTACTACACTGTGCATTTCGTCTAATGCGGGTTTTTCAGTAAATTCTAAGTTTTTCAGTGCAACTCACTCATATACAATGTACTACACTGTGCATTTCGTCTAATGCGGGTTTTTCAGTAAATTCTAAGTTTTTCAGTGCAACTCACTCATATACAATCTACTACACTGTGCATTTCGTCTAATGCGGGTTTTTCAGTAAATTCTAAGTTTTTCAGTGCAACTCACTCATATACAATGTACTACACTGTGCATTTCGTCTAATGGTGGTTTTTCAGTAAATTCTAAGTTTTTCATTGCACCTCACTCATATACAGTGTACTACACTGTGCATTTCGTCTAATGCGGGTTTTTCAGTAAATTCTAAGTTTTTCAGTGCAACTCACTCATATACAATGTACTACACTGTGCATTTCGTCTAATGCGGGTTTTTCAGTAAATTCTAAGTTTTTCAGTGCAACTCACTCATATACAATGTACTACACTGTGCATTTCCTCTAATGCGGGTTTTTCAGTAAATTCTAAGTTTTTCAGTGCAACTCACTCATATACAATGTACTACACTGTGCATTTCGTCTAATGGTGGTTTTTCAGTAAATTCTAAGTTTTTTAGTGCAACTCACTCATATACAACACTGTGCATTTCGTCTAATGCGGGTTTTTCAATAAATTCTAATTTTTTCAGTGCAACTCACTCATATACAATGTACTACACTGTGCATTTCGTCTAATGCGGGTTTTTCAGTAAATTCTAATTTTTTCAGTGCAACTCACTCATATACAATGTACTACACTGTGCATTTCGTCTAATGCGGGTTTTTCAGTAAATTCTAAATTTTTCAGTGCAACTCACTCATATACAATGTACTACACTGTGCATTTCATCTAATGCGGGTTTTTCAGTAAATTCTAAGTTTTTCAGTGCAACTCACTCATATACAATGTACTACACTGTGCATTTCGTCTAATGCAGGTTTTTCAGTAAATTCTAAGTTTTTCAGTGCAACTCACTCATATACAATGTACTACACTGTGCATTTCGTCTAATGCGGGTTTTTCAGTAAATTCTAAGTTTTTCAGTGCAACTCACTCATATACAATGTACTACACTGTGCATTTCCTCTAATGTGGGTTTTTCAGTAAATTCTAAGTTTTTCAGTGCAACTCACTCATATACAATGTACTACACTGTGCATTTCGTCTAATGCGGGTTTTTCAGTAAATTCTAAGTTTTTCAGTGCAACTCACTCATATACAATGTACTACACTGTGCATTTCGTCTAATGCGGGTTTTTCAGTAAATTCTAAGTTTTTCAGTGCAACTCACTCTTATACAATGTACTACACTGTGCATTTCGTCTAATGCGGGTTTTATAGTAAATTCTAAGTTTTTCAGTGCAACTCACTCATATACTATGTACTACACTGCATTTCGTCTAATGCGGGTTTTTCAGTAAATTCTGAGTTTTTCAGTGCAACTCACTCATATACAATGTACTACACTGTGCATTTCGTCTAATGCGGGTTTTTCAGTAAATTCTAAGTTTTTCAGTGCAACTCACTCATATACAATGTACTACACTGTGCATTTCGTCTAATGCGGGTTTTTCAGTAAATTCTAAGTTTTAAATGCAACTCACTCATATACAATGTACTACACTGTGCATTTCGTCTAATGCGGGTTTTTCAGTAAATTCTAAGTTTTTCAGTGCAACTCACTCATATACAATGTACTACACTGTGCATTTCGTCTAATGCGGGTTTTTCAGTAAATTCTAAGTTTTTCAGTGCAACTCACTCATATACAATGTACTACACTGTGCATTTCGTCTAATGCGGGTTTTTCAGTAAATTCTAAGTTCTTCAGTGCAACTCACTCATATACTATGTACTACACTGTGCATTTCGTCTAATGCGGGTTTTTCAGTAAATTCTAAGTTTTTCAGTGCAAATCACTCATATACTATGTACTACACTGTGCATTTCGTCTAATGCGGGTTTTCCAGTAAATTCTAAGTTTTTCAGTGCAACTCACTCATATACAATGTACTACACTGTGCATTTCGTCTAATGCGGGTTTTTCAGTAAATTCTAAGTTTTTCAGTGCAACTCACTCATATACAATGTACTACACTGTGCATTTCGTCTAATGCGGGTTTTTCAGTAAATTCTAAGTTTTTCAGTGCAACTCACTCATATACAATGTACTACACTGTGCATTTCGTCTAATGCGGGTTTTTCAGTAAATTCTAAGTTTTTCAGTGCAACTCACTCATATACAATGTACTACACTGTGCATTTCGTCTAATGCGGGTTTTTCAGTAAATTCTAAGTTTTTCAGTGCAACTCACTCATATACAATGTACTACACTGTGCATTTCGTCTAATGCGGGTTTTTCAGTAAATTCTAAGTTTTTCAGTGCAACTCACTCATATACAATGTACTACACTGTGCATTTCGTCTAATGCGGGTTTTTCAGTAAATTCTAAGTTTTTCAGTGCAACTCACTCATATACAATGTACTACACTGTGCATTTCGTCTAATGGTGGTTTTTCAGTAAATTCTAAGTTTTTCAGTGCAACTCACTCATATACAATCTACTACACTGTGCATTTCGTCTAATGCGGGTTTTTCAGTAAATTCTAAGTTTTTCAGTGCAACTCACTCATATACAATGTACTACACTGTGCATTTCCTCTAATGCGGGTTTTTCAGTAAATTCTAAGTTTTTCAGTGCAACTCACTCATATACAATGTACTACACTGTGCATTTCGTCTAATGGTGGTTTTTCAGTAAATTCTAAGTTTTTTAGTGCAACTCACTCATATACAACACTGTGCATTTCGTCTAATGCGGGTTTTTCAATAAATTCTAATTTTTTCAGTGCAACTCACTCATATACAATGTACTACACTGTGCATTTCGTCTAATGCGGGTTTTTCAGTAAATTCTAATTTTTTCAGTGCAACTCACTCATATACAATGTACTACACTGTGCATTTCGTCTAATGCGGGTTTTTCAGTAAATTCTAAATTTTTCAGTGCAACTCACTCATATACAATGTACTACACTGTGCATTTCATCTAATGCGGGTTTTTCAGTAAATTCTAAGTTTTTCAGTGCAACTCACTCATATACAATGTACTACACTGTGCATTTCGTCTAATGCAGGTTTTTCAGTAAATTCTAAGTTTTTCAGTGCAACTCACTCATATACAATGTACTACACTGTGCATTTCACTAATGCGGGTTTTTCAGTAAATTCTAAGTTTTTCAGTGCAACTCACTCATATACAATGTACTACACTGTGCATTTTCTCTAATGTGGGTTTTTCAGTAAATTCTAGTTTTTCAGTGCAACTCACTCATATACAATGTACTACACTGTGCATTTCGTCTAATGCGGGTTTTTCAGTAAATTCTAAGTTTTTCAGTGCAACTCACTCTTATACAATGTACTACACTGTGCATTTCGTCTAATGCGGGTTTTATAGTAAATTCTAAGTTTTTCAGTGCAACTCACTCATATACTATGTACTACACTGCATTTCGTCTAATGCGGGTTTTTCAGTAAATTCTGAGTTTTTCAGTGCAACTCACTCATATACAATGTACTACACTGTGCATTTCGTCTAATGCGGGTTTTTCAGTAAATTCTAAGTTTTTCAGTGCAACTCACTCATATACAATGTACTACACTGTGCATTTCGTCTAATGCGGGTTTTTCAGTAAATTCTAAGTTTTTAAATGCAACTCACTCATATACAATGTACTACACTGTGCATTTCGTCTAATGCGGGTTTTTCAGTAAATTCTAAGTTTTTCAGTGCAACTCACTCATATACAATGTACTACACTGTGCATTTCGTCTAATGCGGGTTTTTCAGTAAATTCTAAGTTTTTCAGTGCAACTCACTCATATACAATGTACTACACTGTGCATTTCGTCTAATGCGGGTTTTTCAGTAAATTCTAAGTTCTTCAGTGCAACTCACTCATATACTATGTACTACACTGTGCATTTCGTCTAATGCGGGTTTTTCAGTAAATTCTAAGTTTTTCAGTGCAAATCACTCATATACTATGTACTACACTGTGCATTTCGTCTAATGCGGGTTTTTCAGTAAATTCTAAGTTTTTCAGTGCAACTCACTCATATACAATGTACTACACTGTGCATTTCGTCTAATGCGGGTTTTTCAGTAAATTCTAAGTTTTTCAGTGCAACTCACTCATATACAATGTACTACACTGTGCATTTCGTCTAATGCGGGTTTTTCAGTAAATTCTAAGTTTTTCAGTGCAACTCACTCATATACAATGTACTACACTGTGCATTTCGTCTAATGCGGGTTTTTCAGTAAATTCTAAGTTTTTCAGTGCAACTCACTCATATACAATGTACTACACTGTGCATTTCGTCTAATGCGGGTTTTTCAGTAAATTCTAAGTTTTTCAGTGCAACTCACTCATATACAATGTACTACACTGTGCATTTCGTCTAATGCGGGTTTTTCAGTAAATTCTAAGTTTTTCAGTGCAACTCACTCATATACAATGTACTACACTGTGCATTTCGTCTAATGCGGGTTTTTCAGTAAATTCTAAGTTTTTCAGTGCAACTCACTCATATACAATGTACTACACTGTGCATTTCGTCTAATGGTGGTTTTTCAGTAAATTCTAAGTTTTTCAGTGCAACTCACTCATATACAATCTACTACACTGTGCATTTCGTCTAATGCGGGTTTTTCAGTAAATTCTAAGTTTTTCAGTGCAACTCACTCATATACAATGTACTACACTGTGCATTTCCTCTAATGCGGGTTTTTCAGTAAATTCTAAGTTTTTCAGTGCAACTCACTCATATACAATGTACTACACTGTGCATTTCGTCTAATGGTGGTTTTTCAGTAAATTCTAAGTTTTTTAGTGCAACTCACTCATATACAACACTGTGCATTTCGTCTAATGCGGGTTTTTCAATAAATTCTAATTTTTCAGTGCAACTCACTCATATACAATGTACTACACTGTGCATTTCGTCTAATGCGGGTTTTTCAGTAAATTCTAATTTTTTCAGTGCAACTCACTCATATACAATGTACTACACTGTGCATTTCGTCTAATGCGGGTTTTTCAGTAAATTCTAAATTTTTCAGTGCAACTCACTCATATACAATGTACTACACTGTGCATTTCATCTAATGCGGGTTTTTCAGTAAATTCTAAGTTTTTCAGTGCAACTCACTCATATACAATGTACTACACTGTGCATTTCGTCTAATGCAGGTTTTTCAGTAAATTCTAAGTTTTTCAGTGCAACTCACTCATATACAATGTACTACACTGTGCATTTCACTAATGCGGGTTTTTCAGTAAATTCTAAGTTTTTCAGTGCAACTCACTCATATACAATGTACTACACTGTGCATTTCCTCTAATGTGGGTTTTTCAGTAAATTCTAAGTTTTTCAGTGCAACTCACTCATATACAATGTACTACACTGTGCATTTCGTCTAATGCGGGTTTTTCAGTAAATTCTAAGTTTTTCAGTGCAACTCACTCATATACAATGTACTACACTGTGCATTTCGTCTAATGCGGGTTTTTCAGTAAATTCTAAGTTTTTCAGTGCAACTCACTCTTATACAATGTACTACACTGTGCATTTCGTCTAATGCGGGTTTTATAGTAAATTCTAAGTTTTTCAGTGCAACTCACTCATATACTATGTACTACACTGCATTTCGTCTAATGCGGGTTTTTCAGTAAATTCTGAGTTTTTCAGTGCAACTCACTCATATACAATGTACTACACTGTGCATTTCGTCTAATGCGGGTTTTTCAGTAAATTCTAAGTTTTTCAGTGCAACTCACTCATATACAATGTACTACACTGTGCATTTCGTCTAATGCGGGTTTTTCAGTAAATTCTAAGTTTTTAAATGCAACTCACTCATATACAATGTACTACACTGTGCATTTCGTCTAATGCGGGTTTTTCAGTAAATTCTAAGTTTTTCAGTGCAACTCACTCATATACAATGTACTACACTGTGCATTTCGTCTAATGCGGGTTTTTCAGTAAATTCTAAGTTTTTCAGTGCAACTCACTCATATACAATGTACTACAATGTGCATTTCGTCTAATGCGGGTTTTTCAGTAAATTCTAAGTTCTTCAGTGCAACTCACTCATATACTATGTACTACACTGTGCATTTCGTCTAATGCGGGTTTTTCAGTAAATTCTAAGTTTTTCAGTGCAAATCACTCATATACTATGTACTACACTGTGCATTTCGTCTAATGCGGGTTTTTCAGTAAATTCTAAGTTTTTCAGTGCAACTCACTCATATACAATGTACTACACTGTGCATTTCGTCTAATGCGGGTTTTTCAGTAAATTCTAAGTTTTTCAGTGCAACTCACTCATATACAATGTACTACACTGTGCATTTCGTCTAATGCGGGTTTTTCAGTAAATTCTAAGTTTTTCAGTGCAACTCACTCATATACAATGTACTACACTGTGCATTTCGTCTAATGCGGGTTTTTCAGTAAATTCTAAGTTTTTCAGTGCAACTCACTCATATACAATGTACTACACTGTGCATTTCGTCTAATGCGGGTTTTTCAGTAAATTCTAAGTTTTTCAGTGCAACTCACTCATATACAATGTACTACACTGTGCATTTCGTCTAATGCGGGTTTTTCAGTAAATTCTAAGTTTTTCAGTGCAACTCACTCATATACAATGTACTAAACTGTGCATTTCGTCTAATGCGGGTTTTTCAGTAAATTCTAAGTTTTTCAGTGCAACTCACTCATATACAATGTACTACACTGTGCATTTCGTCTAATGGTGGTTTTTCAGTAAATTCTAAGTTTTTCAGTGCAACTCACTCATATACAATCTACTACACTGTGCATTTCGTCTAATGCGGGTTTTTCAGTAAATTCTAAGTTTTTCAGTGCAACTCACTCATATACTATGTACTACACTGTGCATTTCGTCTAATGCGGGTTTTTCAGTAAATTCTAAGTTTTTCAGTGCAACTCACTCATATACAATGTACTACACTGAGCATTTCGTCTAATGCGGGTTTTTCAGTAAATTCTAAGTTTTTCAGTGCAACTCACTCATATACAATGTACTACACTGTGCATTTCGTCTAATGCGGGTTTTCAGTAAATTCTAAGTTTTTCAGTGCAACTCACTCATATACAATGTACTACACTGTGCATTTCGTCTAATGCGGGTTTTTCAGTAAATTCTAAGTTTTTCAGTGCAACTCACTCATATACAATGTACTACACTGTGCATTTCGTCTAATGCGGGTTTTTCAGTAAATTCTAAGTTTTTCAGTGCAACTCACTCATATACTATGTACTACACTGTGCATTTCGTCTAATGCGGGTTTTTCAGTAAATTCTAAGTTTTTCAGTGCAACTCACTCATATACAATGTACTACACTGTGCATTTCGTCTAATGGTGGTTTTTCAGTAAATTCTAAGTTTTTCAGTGCAACTCACTCATATACTATGTACTACACTGTGCATTTCGTCTAATGCGGGTTTTTCAGTAAATTCTAAGTTTTTCAGTGCAACTCACTCATATACAATGTACTACACTGTGCATTTCGGCTAATGCGGGTTTTTCAGTAAATTCTAAGTTTTTCAGTGCAACTCACTCATATACAATGTACTACACTGTGCATTTCGTCTAATGCGGGTTTTTCAGTAAATTCTAAGTTTTCAGTGCAACTCACTCATATACAATGTACTACACTGTGCATTTCGTCTAATGCGGGTTTTTCAGTAAATTCTAAGTTTTTCAGTGCAACTCACTCATATACAATGTACTACACTGTGCATTTCGTCTAATGCGGGTTTTTCAGTAAATTCTAAGTTTTTCAGTGCAACTCACTCATATACAATGTACTACACTGTGCATTTCGTCTAATGCGGGTTTTTCAGTAAATTCTAAGTTTTTCAGTGCAACTCACTCATATACAATGTACTACACTGTGCATTTCGTCTAATGCGGGTTTTTCAGTAAATTCTAAGTTTTTCAGTGCAACTCACTCATATACAATGTACTACACTGTGCATTTCGTCTAATGCGGGTTTTTCAGTAAATTCTAAGTTTTTCAGTGCAACTCACTCATATACAATGTACTACACTGTGCATTTCGTCTAATGCGGGTTTTTCAGTAAATTCTAAGTTTTTCAGTGCAACTCACTCATATACAATGTACTACACTGTGCATTTCGTCTAATGGTGGTTTTTCAGTAAATTCTAAGTTTTTCATTGCACCTCACTCATATACAGTGTACTACACTGTGCATTTCGTCTAATGCGGGTTTTTCAGTAAATTCTAAGTTTTTCAGTGCAACTCACTCATATACAATGTACTACACTGTGCATTTCGTCTAATGCGGGTTTTTCAGTAAATTCTAAGTTTTTCAGTGCAACTCACTCATATACAATGTACTACACTGTGCATTTCGTCTAATGCGGGTTTTTCAGTAAATTCTAAGTTTTTCAGTGCAACTCACTCATATACAATGTACTACACTGTGCATTTCGTCTAATGGTGGTTTTTCAGTAAATTCTAAGTTTTTCAGTGCAACTCACTCATATACAACACTGTGCATTTCGTCTAATGCGGGTTTTTTCAGTAAATTCTAATTTTTTCAGTGCAACTCACTCATATACAATGTACTACACTGTGCATTTCGTCTAATGCGGGTTTTTGAGTAAATTCTAAGTTTTTCAGTGCAACTCACTCATATACAATGTACTACACTGTGCATTTCGTCTAATGCGGGTTTTTCAGTAAATTCTAAATTTTTCAGTGCAACTCACTCATATACAATATACTACACTGTGCATTTCGTCTAATGCGGTTTTTTCAGTAAATTCTAAGTTTTTCAGTGCAACTCACTCATATACAATGTACTACACTGTGCATTTCCTCTAATGCGGGTTTTTCAGTAAATTCTAAGTTTTTCAGTGCAACTCACTCATATACAATGTACTACACTGTGCATTTCGTCTAATGCGGGTTTTTCAGAAAATTCTAAGTTTTTCAGTGCAACTCACTCATATACAATGTACTACACTGTGCATTTCGTCTAATGCGGGTTTTTCAGTAAATTCTAAGTTTTTCAGTGCAACTCACTCTTATACAATGTACTACACTGTGCATTTCGTCTAATGCGGGTTTTATAGTAAATTCTAAGTTTTTCAGTGCAACTCACTCATATACTATGTACTACACTGCATTTCGTCTAATGCGGGTTTTTCAGTAAATTCTGAGTTTTTCAGTGCAACTCACTCATATACAATGTACTACACTGTGCATTTCGTCTAATGCGGGTTTTTCAGTAAATTCTAAGTTTTTCAGTGCAACTCACTCATATACAATGTACTACACTGTGCATTTCGTCTAATGCGGGTTTTTCAGTAAATTCTTAGTTTTTCAGTGCAACTCACTCTTATACAATGTACTACACTGTGCATTTCGTCTAAGGCAGGTTTTATAGTAAATTCTAAGTTTTTCAGTGCAACTCACTCATATACAATGTACTACACTGTGCATTTCGTCTAATGCGGGTTTTTCAGTAAATTCTAAGTTTTTCAGTGCAACTCACTCTTATACAATGTACTACATTGTGCATTTCGTCTAATGCGGGTTTTATAGTAAATTCTAAGTTTTTCAGTGCAACTCACTCATATACTATGTACTACACTGCATTTCGTCTAATGCGGGTTTTTCAGTAAATTCTAAGTTTTTCAGTGCAAATCACTCATATACTATGTACTTACACTGTGCATTTCGTCTAATGCGGGTTTTTCAGTAAATTCTAAGTTTTTCAGTGCAACTCACTCATATACAATGTACTACACTGTGCATTTCGTCTAATGCGGGTTTTTCAGTAAATTCTAAGTTTTTCAGTGCAACTCACTCATATACAATCTACTACACTGTGCATTTCGTCTAATGCGGGTTTTTCAGTAAATTCTAAGTTTTTCAGTGCAACTCACTCATATACTATGTACTACACTGTGCATTTCGTCTAATGCGGGTTTTTCAGTAAATTCTAAGTTTTTCAGTGCAACTCACTCATATACTATGTACTACACTGTGCATTTCGTCTAATGCGGGTTTTTCAGTAAATTCTAAGTTTTTCAGTGCAACTCACTCATATACAATGTACTACACTGTGCATTTCGTCTAATGCGGGTTTTTCAGTAAATTCTAAGTTTTCAGTGCAACTCACTCATATACAATGTACTACACTGTGCATTTCGTCTAATGCGGGTTTTTCAGTAAATTCTAAGTTTTTCAGTGCAACTCACTCATATACAATGTACTACACTGTGCATTTCGTCTAATGGTGGTTTTTCAGTAAATTCTAAGTTTTTCATTGCACCTCACTCATATACAGTGTACTACACTGTGCATTTCGTCTAATGCGGGTTTTTCAGTAAATTCTAAGTTTTTCAGTGCAACTCACTCATATACAATGAATGTACTACACTGTGCATTTCGTCTAATGCGGGTTTTTCAGTAAATTCTAAGTTTTTCAGTGCAACTCACTCATATACAATGTACTACACTGTGCATTTCCTCTAATGCGGGTTTTTCAGTAAATTCTAAGTTTTTCAGTGCAACTCACTCATATACAATGTACTACACTCTGCATTTCGTCTAATGGTGGTTTCTCAGTAAATTCTAAGTTTTTCATTGCACCTCACTCATATACAGTGTACTACACTGTGCATTTCGTCTAATGCGGGTTTTTCAGTAAATTCTAAGTTTTTCAGTGCAACTCACTCATATACAATGTACTACACTGTGCATTTCGTCTAATGCGGGTTTTTCAGAAAATTCTAAGTTTTTCAGTGCAACTCACTCATATACAATGTACTACACTGTGCATTTCGTCTAATGCGGGTTTTTCAGTAAATTCTAAGTTTTTCAGTGCAACTCACTCTTATACAATGTACTACACTGTGCATTTCGTCTAATGCGGGTTTTATAGTAAATTCTAAGTTTTTCAGTGCAACTCACTCATATACTATGTACTACACTGCATTTCGTCTAATGCGGGTTTTTCAGTAAATTCTGAGTTTTTCAGTGCAACTCACTCATATACAATGTACTACACTGTGCATTTCGTCTAATGCGGGTTTTTCAGTAAATTCTAAGTTTTTCAGTGCAACTCACTCATATACAATGTACTACACTGTGCATTTCGTCTAATGCGGGTTTTTCAGTAAATTCTTAGTTTTTCAGTGCAACTCACTCTTATACAATGTACTACACTGTGCATTTCGTCTAAGGCAGGTTTTATAGTAAATTCTAAGTTTTTCAGTGCAACTCACTCATATACAATGTACTACACTGTGCATTTCGTCTAATGCGGGTTTTTCAGTAAATTCTAAGTTTTTCAGTGCAACTCACTCTTATACAATGTACTACATTGTGCATTTCGTCTAATGCGGGTTTTATAGTAAATTCTAAGTTTTTCAGTGCAACTCACTCATATACTATGTACTACACTGCATTTCGTCTAATGCGGGTTTTTCAGTAAATTCTAAGTTTTTCAGTGCAAATCACTCATATACTATGTACTACACTGTGCATTTCGTCTAATGCGGGTTTTTCAGTAAATTCTAAGTTTTTCAGTGCAACTCACTCATATACAATGTACTACACTGTGCATTTCGTCTAATGCGGGTTTTTCAGTAAATTCTAAGTTTTTCAGTGCAACTCACTCATATACAATCTACTACACTGTGCATTTCGTCTAATGCGGGTTTTTCAGTAAATTCTAAGTTTTTCAGTGCAACTCACTCATATACTATGTACTACACTGTGCATTTCGTCTAATGCGGGTTTTTCAGTAAATTCTAAGTTTTTCAGTGCAACTCACTCATATACTATGTACTACACTGTGCATTTCGTCTAATGCGGGTTTTTCAGTAAATTCTAAGTTTTTCAGTGCAACTCACTCATATACAATGTACTACACTGTGCATTTCGTCTAATGCGGGTTTTTCAGTAAATTCTAAGTTTTTCAGTGCAACTCACTCATATACAATGTACTACACTGTGCATTTCGTCTAATGCGGGTTTTTCAGTAAATTCTAAGTTTTTCAGTGCAACTCACTCATATACAATGTACTACACTGTGCATTTCGTCTAATGGTGGTTTTTCAGTAAATTCTAAGTTTTTCATTGCACCTCACTCATATACAGTGTACTACACTGTGCATTTCGTCTAATGCGGGTTTTTCAGTAAATTCTAAGTTTTTCAGTGCAACTCACTCATATACAATGAATGTACTACACTGTGCATTTCGTCTAATGCGGGTTTTTCAGTAAATTCTAAGTTTTTCAGTGCAACTCACTCATATACAATGTACTACACTGTGCATTTCCTCTAATGCGGGTTTTTCAGTAAATTCTAAGTTTTTCAGTGCAACTCACTCATATACAATGTACTACACTCTGCATTTCGTCTAATGGTGGTTTCTCAGTAAATTCTAAGTTTTTTAGTGCAACTCACTCATATACAACACTGTGCATTTCGTCTAATGCGGGTTTTTCAATAAATTCTAATTTTTTCAGTGCAACTCACTCATATACAATGTACTACACTGTGCATTTCGTCTAATGCGGGTTTTTCAGTAAATTCTAAGTTTTTCAGTGCAACTCACTCATATACAATCTACTACACTGTGCATTTCGTCTAATGCGGGTTTTTCAGTAAATTCTAAGTTTTTCAGTGCAACTCACTCATATACTATGTACTACACTGTGCATTTCGTCTAATGCGGGTTTTTCAGTAAATTCTAAGTTTTTCAGTGCAACTCACTCATATACAATGTACTACACTGTGCATTTCGTCTAATGCGGGTTTTTCAGTAAATTCTAAGTTTTTCAGTGCAACTCACTCATATACAATGTACTACACTGTGCATTTCGTCTAATGCGGGTTTTTCAGTAAATTCTAAGTTTTTCAGTGCAACTCACTCATATACAATGTACTACACTGTGCATTTCGTCTAATGCGGGTTTTTCAGTAAATTCTAAGTTTTTCAGTGCAACTCACTCATATACAATGTACTACACTGTGCATTTCGTCTAATGCGGGTTTTTCAGTAAATTCTAAGTTTTTCTGTGCAACTCACTCATATACAATGTACTACACTGTGCATTTC